>NC_137933.1:21447295-21749795 GCF_963969265.1 Rhamphochromis sp. 'chilingali'
AGAAAAGGGTCTTGTGCTATTTTTTTCCTTTCCTTTTCTTTTCTTTCTTTTTTTTTTTTTTTTTTTTTTGCATTATGCATTTTGCTGTCAAAATCCAGTAGATTTGCAACTCCTCAACAGGTCCAAAGAAGCCCTCATTTTTTCCACATAAAGCCAGTCTTTAGCTTAAGCTTTACACACAATTGAGAATACAGGGAAGGGGGAGAAACCAGGGCCTGTATTTTTAGCTTAGGGCTATAGTGATGTGGCTTCCATTTATAGCAGATATGCCTCATATGCCTGATGACGGGTGATTGCCCTGCTGACACCACAGAGCGAGAGTTTAAAGAGTGTACACTAGCTGCACAACACAATCTCCATTACATGCTAACAGAAAAAGGAGAAGCACAACCCATCATGCAGTATGCCCAGTGACACATTTTTATTAACACGGTGTTAAAAATAAGTAAATAAGATGTGTTAGTCAAATTTGGTCACATTTAGTCACATTTATGTATCTAGACTGACCAAAAGTTGTGTCGCTAATTGTCCCCAAAAAAACCCCAACCTTAAAATGTTCATAATTTTTCACATTATCATGTTCTTTATGCAAAAGATCCCCCCCCCCCCCCTTTTTAAAAAAAATGAGATTGCACACTTGTTTCCTTTAATGCCAGTTCACCTTGGCTACATGCACCTGACACCACTTGTTGGTAAAGAGGAGTGAAGAGGCACATTTTACTCACTATATTTGGTTTACTCCAAAGAAGTGCGTGTTTGTAATTTTCCTTTTAAATATGTTCACAGCTATTTAACTGGGAATCTTTAAATTATCTTTAAAGAGAACTAAAACAAAAACATCACCTATCTGCCATGCTGAAAAATCTTCCCGTGCCCCGAGTTCGTGGTGGCAAGCATGGATCTTCACTGCTATGGATGTCTGTGGTAATTAAGAGTAAGAGCAGGGTTTTAGTACATGGCGCTGTGGTACTTTACCTAGCCCCATGTTATATTTTTAGGTTAATAGGATTGAACATGTTTACACCAACTGGTATATTAAGAAGTGGTCAAAAAAGGTGGCTTAACTATCTTAAAGGGGATTACATAGGCATTCAAATAGGATATCAGTAGGTGACTAATTGGCTGAGACACTAACAGCAGAAACAGAACTTTTGGACAATGCTTGTGTTCAGTGTGAAATGCCTTAGTTGTCTGTAAAATGAAAAGGGGAGAATGGTTTACAGAAGTGGCCAAGATTTGACTGCACTTTACTGCAAAGAGTGTGTTGCAAGTGCAACGACCTTTGTCAGGTTCCAGCTATTGTTTGCAGACTGGTTACACACTCTACAGGCTGTGAAAGACACATCTGCTACCTTTAGCTCAGCAGAAAGCAGGCAGTCAGTCAGGGCTGTGTGTATGCATGTGTGTGTGTGTGGACGGGGTCCTCCGCGTCCCCGCCGAGCAGCTGAGCTACGTCCTTATCCTCTTATCAAATATTTGTCTGTCCTTCACTCTTTATTTGCCTCCTGTTTGCTTTGTTTATTGAAATTTATCTCAGACAGATTGATAACATTTCCCGAAAGTTTGCAACATATTTTCTGTGTTTGCAGCTTTAGAGAAAAGGCTTAACATAATACACGAACCCATATTTGTTTTATGTAGTTTTGACTGATTTCCTGACTGAGATCCAGAGGGTGATCATAAATGATTTTGGACAAAGGGCCTCTTTGTGTGAATGGGGGCCCAGTTGAAATGGAGGAGTAGTTTGAGATTACTAGATTATTTCCTACTAGCCCACTGAGTGAGGCGAGGCAAGCTGCAGCCCTGCACCGTGCTGTGCTGAGGCTGAGTATAATGAGTGTGGTGGCAGGGAACCACAACAGAGCCGGGGCACAGGCTGCCTGGGAACCAGAAGCCCATGGCCCACAGCCAAACAAACACACACACACACAAATCCTGCTGCACACTTGTGGCTTTTTAAGAAAGCAATTTAGTTAATGATTTCATTTTGGAACTCTGTCATGATGCATGTGTCTTCTGAGCAAGCCAGCAAAAGAATTAAGGAGAAGCTAATGCAGAGGAAAGAGTATTAGTAAACACAAGCTACCCCCCTTTACAACCGCAGAGAGAAATAACATACAACCAAGTGTAATGTGGCATTTTGCTGTGAACACAGCAAAAAAATCACATGGGTAATAGACTGTGGTAGGTGTAGTGCTCGTGGCTCCCGCATCGTTTTTGCATCGCTCTGGACAAATGCAAAGAAGAGCTGAAGCACAATGCGAGTGGTCAGACACATGGTTAGCAGCAGGCCCGTTTAAACATTTTGTGTTTCAGTCGGCATCTAATTCACTACAGCAAAATGTGCTGTATTTCCATGGAGTGGAAATACAGCACATTTTCCTGTTCAACCATGTCTGTCAGCTCTCTGATTTTATTAGGGCTGTGTTTCACATTCATTTACTCAGGTTTTCTCTGTGCCGCCCCATGAATGAAACCATTTTAGCATTGCTAAAACAGCAGCTTGTACATGTCTTCTGTGAACCAAATTTTTGGGCAATTACTCAGATCAGTGGCTGAGGTTTCTGCTTTTGCTCTTCAGATCTCATTTTTTCCTCCATCCTCTCTCCTTTTTTTCTGTATTAGCTGTCAATCACGTGTGGTAACTTTTAACCACCTCCAAACAGAGCTGGGTGCCAGCCATTCATTTAGCCCTTCACTTTTTCTTCACATCCAACCTGTCAGAATGACACACACTGTTGACCATGCTTTCTATTCAGCACTGGCAAATTAATTGGTTTCAGAGGTTTAAATCAGCAATCAATGTCAGTTTCCCAACATAATAAGCCTTAATCATAAATCTTTGAGGTGTGGCTTGCCTGACCCCTATTCATCATGGCTCAGCTAGATGGCCTCATCTGGGTGGAGCAAATGAACTACCCCTGTTTTGATTTTCCAATTGACATGTCACATGAAACATGGCTAGTCTCTGTCCTCCCTGGTTCTACCCCAGCCGTTTTTCTAACAGTCCTTTAAAAACACACACACACACACACACACACACACACACACACACACACACACACACACACACACACACACACACACACACACACACACACACACAAGGTCCCAAAGACAAAGAAGGAAGAGAAGCCCCTTTCCCTTGAGCAACAGTTCTCAATGAAATCCATTAATTTATTCAGAAAGAGAAAAAGAATTGAGGGAAAGAAAGAAAAAAGCCAAAGAAGTACAAGTAGGTCTAACTGCAGATAATAAGCTGTTTTCCTCCCATCCCCTTGAATATGAATAGGACGGCTTAATTCCTACAGTGTTAAAGGTAATTTCCTTACTTATCCCACCGAGGATCACAAATCCAGTTAAAAGCAAGATTATTTTTCTTTCTGTAGAAAACAAAAAACTAGCTCATTTTTCGATCAGGACTTGTAATGTACAGGTATATATTAGGGAAGTTAAAGGAACAAGAATAGAAACTGAGAATGTGGGGTACTGTGTGTTGACAATCCATATGCCAACCAACAGCAGTTGTAGCAAACCTGCTGCTGTTTCACTTTGGCACTTCACTTGCCAGTGATGTCCTCGTGATGGCGAGACCTGTTTCCTGCTGTGCAGCACCGCTTCCCCTCTAGTTTCATCAATCAGCCACAGTCACCAATTTTTTATTGGTTTTCCCGCTCCACGTAAAATTGCTCCATTATTAGCTGATGTCCACATTGTGGTATGGATGCTTTTGCTCAAGACTTCCTTTGTTCTTTCAAACTTCTCCTCCCTTTTGAGATTTCCAGGCTCCCTTTAGACTTATTTTTCTTCTCTTTGGCGAGTTGGGATACATCCCTTTACTTCTGTTTGGCACACTGCACAAGCTCTTCCACTCACTATTTTGGCAGCTATGAGAGATGTTACACTGGTTTTGTTGAAGTGCATTCTCTAGTGCACAGAAGAAGTTATCTTTATAAATAACAAAATGGACATGGGCTGAATAGTGCTTTGTTTAATGTCTTACAAAAAGAGGCCCACTCTATATTTCATCTGTCACTATTGCTTTTCTTTCCTTAAACAATGCTCAATTGTTTTCCATTTAAAAAAAAAATCAGGTTCTATGAACAGAAGAATTCTGTATTATTATGTTCCTGCCAAATTCCAATCTCTGTTTTCCTTCTCCTGTTCACAAAGGGCTCATAACTTACTGCGAACTATTAGGCAAGCCACAAAGCTTCACTGTTGCTCAGCAAATAAGGCCGTGTTCCTTGAGTTGTTGTGAAGTTTGCTAAGTGTAGCAGCAGCACCAGAAGGCTCTTTGGAAAAATCCATCAAAGTAGGTCCAGAAAAACAAGAAATGTGATTAGTAAAAAAATAAAATAAATAAAGAGCATCTTCTGGAGTGTGTATTTCCCTAAACAGTTGATTCATATTATTCTCTGCACCGCTCCTCTAGTGGATATATTTTGCTATGGTGTGAGTCCAGAGAAAAGGCCAGTGGTGATGTTTTTTTTTTTGGATGGCCATCCTTCAATTGTGAGGGCATACGCATGAGTGAACTTGTGTGTATCCTGGGGAACTGAGAGGCTGTTATGCCATCCAGCTCTGAGATTGTGTCCTGGGATCAGGAAAAGGGCCAATGGCACAGAGGACCAAAAGAGGAAGAGAAGAAGGAGGTGGTAAAGGAGGGATTCAGTGCGTGAGTGCTCATCGACCCTTCCTGAGTAGACAGACAGGGACACTTGAGCACTCTTACACCTGCATCTGCCTTTGCCTAGCGTGGGGGGCAAGGACACCAACCACGCCGTCATAGCAGCTGCACAAGTGTTTAAAGTGAGATACAAGACAGTTCCTCTTGCGGCATATTATTGCAAATAATTTACCCTGCAAAGTAATTATCAATGCTCTGCTCAATATGTAAAGTGCGCACTTCAGGTGGCTTGCTTAATTTGCTCTGGGTGGCTATCATTTGAGCGTGGATTTTTAGCTGCGGTAACTGTGGCAGTTTCTAATAGAGAAGGCATTAGGAGAGAAAGTGAAGTGAGGATGAAGTGGCGCCGTAATTGAGTTGACTTTTTGCAGGGGAAGGTCAACAATAATGGAGGAACAATTTAAACAATTCATTTAGACAAGTCTCCAGTCTCTGTACAGTAGGTTACCTAGTCGGGAAAAATCTCTATTTTCCCAACCATTTGCTTTGCTATATTTTAACACTCTTACCTGTAATTGCTCAGATGCCTGAGATGTAAGACAAAGATGTGTCATTGATTCAAACTGACTTGTAAAAAGCAGCTGTCTTTTAGGGATTGACTTTTTAAAAAAATTAATAAATAAAAAATCCACAGGAATTGCACAATAACGTGTGTACGCACATTCTGTGTATGCAGGGGTTTGCCCGCATGTCGATATGCAAGGCAAGTGTGTGAAAAGCAAGCGCACTGTGCACGGTATACAGCCCGTATTATGAGTTGATTATGTATCCAGGAACCTGGCTGCTGCACAGCATGGCACAATCACAATGGAGGGTGATAATTTAATTGTGCTAAACGGTGGAATCCGTGTCAATGCTCCTCCAGCTGGGAGCTGTCAGGTAGTAATATCTCATTATGGCAGGTGAAGAACCCAGAGGAACCCTACCATGACACCTGTTAGAACAGGAGGAACCCCTGAAGGGAAATACACAGATGATTTTCTCTCTCTCTCACTGGCCCTCCGCGGCTCCCACGCACACGTTCACACACACTAAGCTTCCACACTATTATCTACTATCTACCCAACTTCATTTAAGATATTGTATCCCTATGTTTTGATTTATTATTAGCTGTACATAATGTGTAGTGCACAGTTAATAGAGCGCAATATACTAACAGTGTGCTAGAGGGAAATAGTCATAGGCCTTTTGTTAATTGCATTATTGGAATATTAGAAAGTGAGAAAACTATTTGAATGAGCACATGTTGGGCAAATGTACACACTGATAGACCACAAAGGAACTTCTTTATCTGTAATTGTTTGCTGTTCCATCCCGTTTAAGATATCCTTCGCTTTTTTAATCATTTCTTAGTTTTTCTCTCCTCGTTCCACTGAAAACACACGTAAGAAGAGTCTAATCTCCTCCTCATCTCTGGGACTCATGATCAAAACTTGAGGGTGCAAGACATCAGCAGTGAGACAGACGAGTGTCCGGGTGGGGTGATCGGGGGTGACGGCGTGGAGTTACTTAGGCCATTGTCTATAAAAGGTAAACAGTGTGACAGAGTAGAGACAGAGGGCGAAAGTCAGTCAGACCCTTTTATGATGAAAGAGGAAATGGGATATCTGAGGACACATGGCTCGCCAGTCACAAGACCACCAAGATGAGCAATGCACATCACTCCTCTAATACTTACCAATTATACAGAGGTTGTTTTGCACGATGATGAAACATTATCTTGGGGAACAATTCATGACTCAAAGCATTCCAGGTCATATGAGCCAGTGGCCGGAGAACTTAAGACCTAACCCTTCAAATGTGCGCAATATTGTCAGCTATATATAGACTGGGTATCTTTTCTATCTGACCCTCCCTCATCTCTGTCTTAAGTCGTCAAAGTGACTGGGGCTTTTGTCTTTAAGAAAGATGGCTGCGTATCTTACACTTGTTGTTATGATTTGGATTATCCCGCAGCCGGGTTAGGGTTAGGCTTTTCAAGTTCACCTCATTTTTATTGTTTTGTAAAAGCACATTTTGGTCATAATAAAGTGAAACAGGGCTGTTTTGCTCACGCACAAGAGGCAAAGGATGCATACAGTCTTATTTGAACTGAAAATATAATCAGATTCCACATGCTTTGGTGGTACCCTCATTCAGCTAAATTCTGCTCCCTCTTCTACACCTCATCAGATGTCTTTGTTGTTTCTGCGCTGATCTATTGCACGTGCACGCCTTTAGATCACAGCCCTCTGTGATCGCCTCTCCAAATATGAGGAATAAAATACTGTATGGTTGCCCTCAGATATTTTCAGAGAATTATTGCCACACTTCTCCCTTTCCCTTTTAATAATATGAGGTAGTATTGTATGGGGCTTGTCAGGGGTTGGGGGTGGGGCAGAAGGGTTTCTCTGCACTCTTTAGCTGCCTGAGCGCAGCCCTCCCAGCACTGCTAATAAATTATTAACTCCTGCTGACAAATACTGTTATGGAGCTGCAGATCTGTTGCATTCTTTAACAAGATTGCTGTAGACACATGTTACAGGAGGATGGAGTCTCCATTGCTCCCTCTTCTTCGTTTCTCTCTCTCTCTCTATCGCCTTCTCTCACTCACGCCTCAGCAGTTTGACTGATGGCTGGAGACCAAAGTAAAAGTGCCTGAGAGACTGAATATTTTAGTGGTAAAATAATACCACTTGATTTACTGTGTAATACAAAAGCAGTGCTTTGTTTCACTCTCACACTCCATTGAGGACGAGGTGCTTGTTGCGCTTCAGGCTCGAGCTTTTTGTGTGCATGAATAAAAAATATGTCAGAATATGCGTTCGGCCTACTCCCGCCCCACACACACACACAGATATGCGCACACACACACTTCATTTCCAATAGCCCAACTTCTACTCCCTCCACTTACCATTACATGCATGCACTGAACTTTGCTCTGACTTCTGATTGACAGTGAACAGTGCGCAATTTTAAGCTCATTTTCTCTTTGATATAATTGAAGGAAACAATTTAATAACTGATTAAAATGAAGAGCTGAGTCGCACTAAAAGACACAGCCAGCAGCATTTCGAGGCACAGCGGCTAAAAAGTCAGAAGAAGAGACAGAAAAAGAAGCACACAAGCAGTCAGGCACGGGACCACACTCCTGCATTACTGTCTACCTGTCTTGGTGGGTTTGTTTGTACAGCTGCTGAGACACAAGAGATCAACTTAGGCTACTATTGTTTAGGCCTCAATTCACTGCCCAGGTTGACTGTGACTGTGTGCAAGAGAGTGAGTGAGTGAGTAAATAAGCAGCAAAGAGGATGGTAACAACTCTGTCACTGCAAATTTTTAAATAGTAAGTAGAGAATTGTCTGATTTTCTTTGGCATAAATTCCCGCCGCACCTCTCAGATCTTCTGAAGTTGGTGTTTAGGGTTTGTTTTTTAAAGGTAAAAAGAAAACTTTGCGACACACTCTTTAATTTCTTTAACTATTGCGCCATATCTATTTTTATGTTATTGGTTCATTTCGTATTGTCTTCTATTCTGAACTTTTCACAATCTTAAAATTTTGCTTTCTAAAACTTGTACAGCATGTTTGGATCCAGTCTATAGTATTCAGCTGTGTGTGTGTGTGTGTGTGTGTGTGTGTTTACATGGACAATACATTTTATTTGACACGCTTCCTTGAGAAGGACCAGGAACCATTACAGTCAAGACCTTGTTAGCAAAATCCTTTTTTTAATATGAAAATACCTTTGCCTATCTCTTGGTCCCCGGCTCTCAGCAGAAAGTGCAAGGACACCATCGCACCACAGCCTGCCTCAACCTTGAGAGCTCCCACCCCCACATGTCAAGCTGAGGGTGAAACTAAAGTGCTGTCACACTGACCCCTGTGGATAGAGCAGGAGAACAGGGCAGATGTTGATCAGTGATGAAATGCAATGCAAGAAGTATCTTGAGCATTTTGTCGCATACAAACACATAGCTGTAACTTCCCACCCCCATTTAAATTTTTTTTTTAAAAATTCTTCCTTCTCCCATGCAAACGCAGACCAACTCACACGCCATGACTGTGAGCATTTACAGCTTGGTTTTAATGATCGATATCCCAGAGTTGAGAAGAATAAACAGAACAACAGCTATGGGAAAGGTAGATTAGCAGCTAAATATGCTCCAGCTTCTTCTCTCCACTTTAGATCAGTAGGAAGGCCCTATTATCCTCTTTTTAATTTAAAACCAAACACATAATTAGATTTTCTGGCAGTGTTTAATTTCATTCTTTGTAGCGCACAGCATGAGTGCAGGCTCATTAATTGTGAGAAAACGCGGAATTGGTTGTATAAATTTTACACCGAAAAGAGTTGGGCTGTTTAAAAAAAGAAAAAAAAAGAGAGAAATTAGAATTAACATGAGTTTCCTTTGCACCTGATATGTCAAGTACACTCTTCACTGTAATATTCATGAAAGCATGTGACAGATTTGTGAATTTAGTCCTCCTGCGAGCTTTGGTTTTTAAGCCGCTTAAGTAGGATTTGATGGCCTGGGGGAACGCTGTCAATAAATGTTAATAATTTCCTCATTTGATGCACGGAAACAAAAGGAGACAAGGATGGCTTTTGTTCGTATCTGACTGGTTCAGAATGAAAGAAAACCAAATGAGGGAAATTACTAAATTATTACGATGTTTGGAGGACAAAACCAAATATGTTTGAAAAATAGAGAACATCATTTAGGTAGCGTATGAATAAAAGACAAAGAAAAAAGAGGGGGGAAAGCAATCTCGTACCAGGAGTTAACTCATTTGTTAGGTTTTTCACTTTTTATCTGGATTTAGTCCCTCTCTGGTTGACCTGCTGGCTGAGTAACTGTTGTGGGGTTTGGACCAGAACTCAAATAGGGATGATTCCAGCCACAGATCAAGTCATCCATCTGCATTAAACAAAGGATTAGGGACCCCATGGCCTGCCCCCAACTCAGCAGCCCAGAACAGCAACAGGTGACAGCCAGGTTAATCATTCATCTCATGCACCATCATCCCCTCAGGTGCACTACCTGTAATCCCAGTGGCAGCTACGAACCCCCCCCCTCCAAACTTGATATTCATTCATGAAATTCTTCAACAACTATAAGTCATAATCTTTTTTTTTCCAACTATTTTGTTTCTTTGCTCCACAGCAGAGTCATGTCTTCCAAGCAAGCCACGTCTCCTTTTGCCTCTGTGGTTGATGGGGATGATGCCATGAGTCAGGAGCATTTGTCTTGGGAGAAAGAGGAGAGCGCAGAGGCCCATGGCACACCACAGCTGCCGCTGCACAGTCTGCTTCACGGAAAAGCCCCTGATGAAATGCAGCCGCTCAGCAGCGTACCATCAGAAAGCGATTGGGACAGCCTGGTGTCAGCCCAGCAGCGCATGGTGAGACATTCATACGCAGTTGCAAAACAAACCTCTAATAGAGCCCATGCTGGTTAACCAATAATGCCAAACATTTCAAAAGTCTCATACATTTTCACAAAGCATCTTTGTGCAGATGAAAAGAGTTTTAAATTCGCACAGATTTGAGCTGGTTTTTCACCTGCCACTGGGGACAGCAAATGTTTCACACAGAGCATCACACAGTATAAAAAGCAAAATGACAGCAATAACAAAGATTTCAAGTACAAAATTAAAAAAAAAAGTAAAATATGACAGCAAGCCATTTAGCAGGACAAATACCAATGTAGTCTGCTAAAGTTATACCGAACTGGTCGATCTCTAAACCTTTTTTATTATTCTGTAGTGACTCTGTGATACTTATGGAGTGAATGAAAAACAGTGTGAGCTACTGTGGGGCGTAGAAGACGAAGCTCTGTTTAAATAAAGCATAGTAATACAGGACAATTTCAAACCTATTAGTATGCACTTATGTCTTACTGTCCTCCCGGGGGTATTCACGATCCAAGCGGAGCAGCCACTCATTGTTCCTGGCTTGTATAAAGAAGCTTAGCTGATATTCTATCACCAGCTCCAGCCCCGTGGTTCTGTAATGCTCTGAATCCTCAGGGATTCTGGAGCCTTTCAGACAGGCAACTGTGCCAAACATTAAACCATGAACTATTATTAGGTTAAAGAGGGGATCTCTAACTCTTCTCTGAGCAATGTGAACGGCACATAAAATTACTTAATAGCAGATGGAGAGGAATGTAGCTTTATCTGCTTTCTTTGGTGTGCTTTGGATTTACGTTACTGCAAAAAAAAAAAAATTGTGTGCTCAGTGCGTGTGTTGTTTCTCTTGTTTTGTGTAAGCTACATCTGCGGCAAGACCCCCAGATGCTGCGCATTTTAAGTGGAGCGCCGCTTTGATATGAGCAGAATGAGGAAGAGCATAGGCACTTGTGGGCTATAGACACAGGAGGCAGGTGGTTGTCTGTGACAGACGGGCCTGCGGTAAAGAGACCCAGAGGGCTTCTGAAGTAGCTCTGCAGTTTGCCACTGAGACCCTCAACACCTTAGAACACACACACACACACACACACACACACACACACACACACACACACACACACACACACACACACACACACACACACACACACACACAGGATTTCTCAGGTTCTTGTCATCTGTAGCACATTACAGTGTGTCAGCAACAGGATTTTAGTGAATTTTATGATGTACAGCTAAAAAAAAAAGCATATAGAAACACTTCACAAACATACATAACTAATATATAAAATAAATAAACTATGTGTCACACAAACTTAAATAAAATGTCAGAGACAAAACATTGAGTTATGTAACCTCTTAAGGATAAAAAAACTTAAATACAAGAAAGTTATTTTTTTTTAAAGAAGAAATATGACGGCATCAATCACCATGTTTTCTTAAAGAAAGTATAAGACTGATCTTTCACTGATGTAAACAAGGCCAGCAGCCATTGAAGTAACAAAAAGAAAGAGTCTGCAGGTCTGAAAACTTTCGATATGACTTTGATTCAAGCACAACACATCATGAATAGTTAGATAGTAGCTATTTTAAATGTTAAAGGTAGTGCTGTCAAGAGATTAAAAAAAAATAGAGATTAATTAATTATGATTTTTAATTAATTGATCTAATTAATCTCTTTTTTAATCTCACCTAAAAATAGCTGAGGAAAGCCCTCAACTTATTGTGGCAGACCAAAAGACTGATATAACAAAGAAAGTGACTTTATAAAGTCATTTATTGTTTAACAAACGTTAAACAGATGCAACCATTTACATACTGTTGTATTCTTTTGTAAAATAAGTGGAAAAATAAATACAAATAAAATCAAATAAATTAAGTGCTGCAAGTTAGCACATCAGAGTTGCTCTTTTCTGAGCAATACAGCACTGAAATTCCTCTGCTTCAGATAATGAAAAATAAAACTGACATTGCAGTGCTGCAAGTTAGCACATCAAAGTATTCTTCCATCACAAAAAAGTGCTGAACATCAAGCAATCTATTCTAGTAGGCTACAAATGACACAGCAGCTATGCTGACCACATGTGTCTCATTTCTTCTTCCTCAGCCAGTCGCTAAGACACACCAGCCTGGTAACATTTTCTGGAAGCAAGGCTGCCCTTTTCTTTTGCACTATGTGGCCTGCAAGGCTAAAGAGTCTCTCACAGGGTACAGAGGTAGCTGGGGAGGCCAGGTACTTTTGTGCTAGGACTGACAGCTTTTCATAGACTCCTGAGTGAGCATACCACCACTGCAGGGGACAGTCATCAATACTGATGCTGGGTTCTGCTCTGTAGCGCTGCAGCTCTCCAGACTCAATTCCATCTTCTGAGTCAGAGTCAGACCCCAGAAGGAGTTCGCTCCTCCTCTTCTTCTGAGCTGGTCCATCATCCTCTGTGGAGGGCTGGAGACTATCTGCTCTTCTGGGCTCTGCTGCCTGGAGCATATTCTCCAGAATGGTCCACACCTGAATGAATGAATGAATGAATGAATGAATGAATGAATGTGATTAAAACTAAGTGCTTTTTATTTTATTTTATTTAATCTTGTAAAGAACTTTGTGTTCCATATAATAAATAAAAGTTTGATTTGATAATGAATTGGACTCATTAGTCCAGCTTAACCTTATTGTCCTACCTGTTCCCTCTTTTCTCTTGGAAGACATTTCAAATCCTTAAACCGTGGATCCAATGCTGTGGCCACCTCGAACCATATCTCGTTGCCATTAGCTCGTCGTGCTGCCAGATCCTTCTGGAAGGCATTCTTGAACTTCACCACGTAGGCAGGATCATCATCAGTAATGTCCATGACACGGTACAGATGGCGAAAAGCAGGCAGCACTACAGAGCAAGAGACGTAGGCCTCACCACCCAGCAGCTCTGTCACATACCTGCAGAGGTGGAGAGGTTTGCTAAATAAACCTAGCTGGATTCATTTAAATCAAAGTGTAACTGATTTCCAATTTAATTGTCCTTAAAAGTTCCTTGTTATGTTCATTAATTTTGATTTTACACATGTAACAGTAGTTTATATAATTAAAATGGGAAGGTGTTTATTTGAACTTACTTGCATGGTTCAAGCAGGAGCTCCAGCCTCTGCAGTTTCGCCCACTCAGCTTCGGTTGGCAAGACCAACCTGTGGTTCTGTTGGTCCAACGTAGCCTGGACAGCCTCTCGGTTACATAGGAGGCGTGAGACCATTGCGAGAGTCGAGTTCCACCTGGTGGGTACATCCTGTATAAGTTGATCGCTCTTCTTTCCGAGTGCTACTTGTTGTTGGTTAAGTTCTGTGGTACTCGCAGGGCTTTGTTTAAAATGACCAACAATCTTGCGGCACTTTGCCAGTACACCGACAAAACCACTGCTATCGAGACATACCGTGATGGTCCTCTGGAGAATGTGAGCATTGCAGGCGATGTGCTCATATGGAAGTGCTCTCATAGCAGCCAGCATGTTTGCTGCGCTGTCTGTGCCAATGGTGGATATCTTGTTTTCAATACCCCAGTCATTTGCTACCTTGAGGAACTGTTCGGCGCATTTATCAGCAAAGTGCCTGGTTTCTGTTCTCATGACGGTCAGTGCAAATGAGTTGAGGTTCCACTCACTATCAATAAAGTGTCCAGTCACCCCAAAATAGCTGTGGTTGCCAGCTGAGGTCCAGTGATCTCCGGTTATAGCAACACAGTTGGGAGAATCCTCCGCCAAAATCTCAAGTTTGTTTTTCTTTTCGCCGTCGTACATTTTGCTGATTTTGGTCGTTACTGTAGTCCTGCACGGCGGCTTGTATGACGGGTCATTGGACGCAATTTGCAACACCTCTGTCAATCCTTCGTCCTCTACTATATTTATCGGCCTACAGTTCATCGCTATCCACTTGGCAATAACATTAGTCAGCCTGTCGGTCGCAGACTTGCTTATACGAGGGGTATTCTCTAGTTTTGTTTGGCGAAAAGCTTTGCTCTGGCTTGCTATATTGCTAACGTCTTCACTGCTAGCTGTTGCTGCACTCGCGGCTGGGTGCTTTGCGTTGAGGTGATAGGCCAAACTTGAGCTGCTTCGGTGGTAAGCAAACTCCTTCTTACACTCTAGGCAGACCACTTTACCTTTGTCAATGGTGCCGTCGGGGCGTTTATGAAATACAAATTTCCCGTTCATTGGGCCAACAACTCTCAGATGCGCCTCCATATCCACACTGTAAGCTAATCACCACTTCTCACCTTGACCTCACGACGTGACTCCACCCCCAACAAGTCAAGCACAAGGAGCCCAGCACATAAAAACGGATTTTATAACATAGCAACTCTCATACAAAATCAATGACGTCAAGAGATTAAAAATTAGATTAACGAGATTAAAAAACATAACGCGCTAAATAGCATTGTAATTAATTAATCGCAATTAACGCGATAATTTGACACCCCTAGTTAAAGGTTGAGTGTTTTATTACTTCTATATTATTCCCTCCTCTTGCCTTGATTTTGTCACAGTCCTAATTGGTATAATGTACAGTTAGGAGTGGATGTTTTTTATGCCCATGCCGTCTTCTACGCTTGGAAGGTATTTCAACTGAATAATAGGTTGAATAGTAAGTGGGAGTAAGAACTAAAAAGGAGAGTAAAAGGGAAAAAACAAGAAAAAAGGGTCAAATGCAAGAAGGTGGATGAAGAAAAGAAAAGGACATAAGGTGGAAGGAATTAGAGTGTTGCCTTTGCTGATTACCTGACTCTATTGCTGTGCCATGGCTCTGTGTGGGCTGTGCCCTGAACCCACGCCAGCTGATTAACCCAGCACTGCTCCACTCCCCTCAAGCACTCTCAACTGTCTCTGCCATGCTGCATAATGATCCAGCGCTGGGCTGGGAGGTGCAGAGTAGGCCGGTCAGTCGTGCCACCCTGGCACTTGGTACCAGACCACCCTACACTCCACTGAAACTCTGCCTCGAGCTCAACATGCCACACAGGGATGAGAACTCGGCACTGTCAACACTCCTGCCTGGTTTACTGCATTCCCGACTTTTTATTTGGGATTGTCAGCGACTCCAGACATGGTTGCATCATTTAACCATGCTGTAATACACTCTTATCACACTGGTGCTGATTAAAGCTCCCTGTTTTTTTGTTTTTTGTATGACAGGCTTGCAGTCTATTTTGGATTCAGATCTTCTCTGTGCAGGCGAAAGTTTAAATCAGTAACTGTTCCCCTGTTAAAGGCTGCAACTCCTGGCTGCTTAGCTACCTTCTGCTTTCTCAGACTGCACAAACCATAATTAACACCACCTTCTGTCAGACGCAATCCTCAGCCATCGTCTGTGCGCTGCCTATACACTCCCATGTGCAGAGTATTCTCTTTTACTCTCTCTGTCTCTTCCCCTGAAGCCCTCCCCCATTCTTCTCCCCCATGCCTTTATGTCTCCGTTTGTGCACCGGGAACACTCAGCCAGTCAGCCAGAGACAGGACCCTTAGTTAAATACTAAACCATACACAGGTGGGACGAAAAAACAACAACAGCTTGAGACAGGACACAGATTTACGACGGCTCGAGGCACTCAGCTGAGAATAGTTCTCCACTAGAAAATGAACAAATTACACAGCAGTCACCCTAACACAAATGCACACTCAACAGCAATTTGAGAGATTACAGCTGGGCGGTTTCTCTGTGTAGTCTCCGCAGATGAAAAGTAAAGCCTGAGCACATTATGGATATACCCCCATGAAAGTGTACCTCATCATTTCATCTCAATTTTTCACTTGTCATATTTCATTTATCAGAGCAGCTATCACTGTTGAGACTGCAGAAGCTGCCGTGTTGAAAAGCCAGAGAAGAGCCATTTAATATGGCCAAAGCGCCCATGAGCTGCAAAAACCTAGCAATCACTGCATTTGAATGAAAAACTGTCAAAACACTGAATAGAGCCACTGACAGAACACAGAATCCCGCTCATCACTTAATACAAATCCCATCCCTTGTTGCCTCCCCTCCCGACTTCTGTTTGTCTTACAGGAATCTGACAGCAATAAAGTATGCTCCCTGTACTCTTTCCGGAACAATTCCACTTCCCCACACAAGCCTGAGGAGGGGGCCCGGGAGCGAAGTGACCTGCTGAGCGGATCAGCGTTTGGAACTCCAGAGCGCCGCAAAGGAAGCCTGGCAGACGTAGTGGACACTCTGAAGCAGAAGAAGCTAGAGGAGATGACAAAGACAGAGCAAGACGGTATGACTCCTCATGTGTGTGTGTGTGTGTCCGTGCAAGTGTGTGTGTGTGTGTATGTATGGGCACAGGAATACTTTACCTTCTTCCCCCTTAAGCGTCCTCGATCTTTCCACATTTTCCTGTTTCTTTAATAGTTTTTCACGCTTGCTGACTGTCTGCCTCTTTTCTCCTGTATCTCTCTCTGTCTCAAACACTCATGCGGGCACACTCAAAGCTGGGAATACTGACGTTACAGTATTTCCAGTTTGTTCTGAACTTCTTCCAACATGACAAAGACTGTGTGGCAGTGCACCTCAGCATAAGTGTGGTCTTCGTCCACGCCAAGGAAAACTCTTTGACTATAAAACTTATAGTGCTGACCTGATGCCAGGAACATTACCTCCTTTTTATTTTGCTACACAAGAACACTTCTCACCATGCACAGTTATTCATCAAAGGTTGCTAACCACAAACAACCCAAGCCCTTCTCAAGGATTTTACCTGTTTCGTGTGCATAATTAATTCATCTTATTCAGCGCACCGTGAACAGCTGAAAGATTTTTTTGTTGTTGCTGTTGTTGTTTTGTTTCCTAAAAGTAGAGATAGAGGGGGGAAAAAAAGAAATCCCTTTCTGCGATAAGACTGTTGGGTCTCTATCATATCTGCTACCATTTCACCCTGCTTGGCTCTCCCTCCTACAGCCTGCAGTCTATCAAGAGTATGGCGGAAAAACAAATATTTGAAAGAGCTGCTGAAACACATCCCCCTTCTTAATTAGGGCTGTAGTAATATAACTACATCCAATCAAATGTTAAACCCCCTTGGGAATGCATGTGTCTCATTTAGTGTCTGGGGAGCTCTTAGCTTAAGCACTTCATCAGACGAATAAATTAGACCTCTGTTAGCCTAAAAATAATTTGCCACTTCTTTTTTAAGTGTTCGTTCGGCGATCTTTGTATCAGAGCGTCACAGGCCTCTCATCACTTAATCGTTTAGCCACATCCTGATATGAGACTGATTATTTGTGTTGTCATTAGATATTAGAAGTCGGTCCATATTTCACTGAATACAAAAAATCTATATTACAAATTAGACCTGGGTAGGTTTATTAGTTTAATAATTGTTTTTTATTATGATTTAATGGCCACTCGTATTGGCAATTTACCAACACACTGAAAAAAAAGAAGCTCTTAATAAATATCTCAGTTCAGACAGTAAATATACTGTGTTGTCTCGCCCATGTTTTTGGGCCATTTTTACTAAATGCTCTAATGCAGACATAATTTTAGGGATATCCGGTATCCTTGCTGCTACTGATCTACAGATATGGCGAGACATAAAGGAGTTCCCCGAGCAGGACAGCTTCTGGTTAGGACAAAGTTGGTATTGCTATTACTGCTGAGTTTTACCCTAAGGTATAAAAAAATTCATATGTCCTGCTTCTCGTGGAGTTGATTTTCAGGGCAAGACCGTCAGTGCTCTTGGTAGCGACAGCGGGCATTATGGTAATGAGCCCCAGCTGGTGAAGGCTGGTTGTTGCAGTAATTTAAATGGTCAAGTGCAGCTTGTAATCCAGTGCCTTATGTTGGCGCAGGGAGGAGAGGGTGCTTTAGAGTACCATACAGCTGTTTTAATCTCCTGTTAATAATAGTGACTTGGTCCGCCTCATGTGTTGTGTATCCTCACCACCAAAATAAACTCCCTTGTTGGTAGAAATTAGTTTCTGAGCTGGAGACACGCAGAATACAAGAGTTTCGGTGTGCTGTCCCCAAGCTGCAAGAATTGTGGGAGACTTTTTTCCTGGAGAGCACTTGAGGAAGCCTCAGTGGTGATGATATGTGATTACTGTAAAATGGGGGAGAGGGACTCTGAGAAACTGCCCAAGGAAAATCTCAGAGAAACCTTTGAGAGATCTTAATCGTATGTCTTTGTTTCTGGTCAGAGACACAGTTGGAAATGAAAAGGGCAGGATTAATGTAGTAGAGAACATGCAAGAATGCCATTTGTTGTCTTAATGATGTTACTAATATACTACAAGCAACAGATGAGCTAAATATGTAGCTTATCTACACATGACAACTGTTGTGTCTAATTCTGCTGCTTTGATGTCTGCCTGGCCGGGGTCACTGAGGTCCTCAGAGACTCCTCACCATCTGGTACCATTCTTCTCTGGCCTTCCTTGTCTAGTCAAGATGGCTCATTGTCGTGATGGACTGAAGATAACTCTAGTAACATCAATTGTAGAGGGACAGCAAATGATCTGCGATACACTTCTCACACTACATTGCTCATAGATGGAAAATAAAACCTATATTTTCTAAAACTTTGCTCTGAAAAGCTTCTTTGCCATTTATTGTTGACAGTCTTCAATAGCTGTTTCTGGTTTCCTGGCTATTGGGTTTTTAAGAGGTATTTTTTCTGTACTGCAAGAACCACAAATGACAGCTGGCTGTTAGCGGCAGCTTTCTCAAAGCCTTAACAAAACCTAAAAATACAGTACATGAATTATTGGGGTAGAAATGAAGGTATACAGACAGCCCCTAAAATAACAGATGGTAATTTTTTGACTTCATCCACTCTATGCATGAAAATAATTTCTTTGTTTTCAAACATACAAATAATAAAAAAAAGAGTCACTGTTCAGTATTAGCTATTATTCCTTCATCCCTTCATCTCTGTATATTTGTACCCTTTCACCCTCTCTATCCTTCCACCTTTACTCTCCATTTCTGGTCCTTAAAGTGCTTTAAGTGCTTGTGACTGTGCTAATGAATGAAAATGTCCTCCCAGCAGCGAGCACTGCATTTAGCTGAATAGTCACCTTTGCTGTAAAAGCTCTATCAGGCCCAGTTGCCAGCAGGGCTAACGATTGTGCCCCATGTTTATTTACTAGGTATTGTAAATGCATTATTTATGGATAAGTCTCCAGACAGCACTTGTCAAGAGTTAAAAATGTCAGTATAAAGTATTAGGGTAAAAAGAAAAATAGCCTTGATTATAAAAACCCAAGGTGACCTTGATTTGATTCACATGCAATTAGAGCAGTTTTATATAATGCACTAAAGTATGAATCAATACTGCGCAAGTCAACACAGAAACTCTTGTGTGTACAGTCTTTATGACCGTCCCCAAGACAAGGACGGGTAATTGGGTTTCAGCATCCCGTTTTACCTTTTAGGGATTTTCCAGGCTCACTATCTACTTGTTGAAACCTTGCCAGTCCATCCAAGACTAATATTAAAACACAAGCAGCTTATTTCCATGTATTAGGGCAGTTAAGAAATATTGTTTTTTATTATATTTTATTTTAAATGAAAGCTGAAAGAAAAATCAATATTCTATATATTTTATTTAAAAAAAAAAAACAACCTTTGAGCTTTACTCTGTTTTTACCACTGCTGACTACAAAAGCCATAGTGTTCAGCATCACAATACGCTCGGCTCGGTTCTTAGACTTCTATTCAGTAAACCGTACTGGGAAAAAGGGGTGACCTGAGAATATTTGATAGTGGATAGTTTCACATGTAATCTGCAGCTTTTATCTAAAACATAACAATAACACAAGTGTCAAGACACTGAGATGGACAGATATTCTAAGACTGCAGCCTTTGAAGAACAGTAAGAGTGGATACACTAGGTGCACTAGCAGAACAGCCAACACCTGGAGTCCTTTGACAAAGTCATGGCTAATTAGTTCAGCAAAGGGAAGCCGTACCACCAGCCAAACTGCAACTGCTTTTTATCCTGAGGTGAAAGGAATTAAATATCCTTCTACTAAGAAAAGAGTTCCCCCTACCGAACCTTTGCCGGTGACATAGAGCAGCACAGTGGGGAGTGCCGCTGGAAGGATTGTGTTTGGTCATATGTGCAAACGGTGTGTGGCTCAGTGCCACTACATAGACGTGTCTTCCTCACCTTCTGCCTTTATCACCTCTTCTCTATTTGTAAGTGTAATCCCCCTGGCGAGATTGTGTATTATCACTGTATAATGACTGTGCAGTAGGTTGAGTGTGGGGGGAGCGATCAGCATTGTGTGAGTAGCCCCAGGTCATTATCCTCTATTACAACACGGCGTGTAATGAGATTCAGGGATGGGTGAAAGCTTTGGAAGAGAATAGGATCAGCTCTAAGCCTGTGGTCTGATTAGCACTGATGAACTCTTGACTCTGTTGTAACACTTTCCCCTGTCAGTGTCACAACCTCTTCTGACTCTACATGGAGACTCAACAGCAATTGGCTGCAGATGCTTGACAGCATTAACAGACATTTTTTGATTCCCATTTTCTTTAGATGCAGCATTAAAAGAATTTTTAAAGGTTTTCCTTCTTTCGTGTATATCTATAACCTGTAATATACATTATACCGGCAAAAATACACCTCCCCCAAAAAAACAGACTGCTGCACTTTCTCCCCTCCTCTTTTAGTTCCCGCCCTTCTCCCCTCTCGTCTCATCCCAGCTGCCATGTCATCTGGTTCTGCTTTATCCCACCTAATTAATAGGAATCTTTGTTATAATGATCTGAGCATGAGCCTCTGACTCTATGCATATGCAATGAGGGCTGGAAACCCAGTTGCCTTGGTTGCAGATTTTGAGGCATTCTTCACACATAGCTCAACGCTGCCTTTCGTTGCAGCATCAGCTGGACAATATAAAGCTGGGACCCTCTTGGCGTTAGCATACACAGGTTAAGTAACGATTAGCCAAGAATCTGCATCTCCTCTGTATGCCTTATTTCCACCTTCTGCAAAGTTTTTTTTTCACTGTTGTTAAAATAGTTTAACAAATTCTTTTAAGTTGTCTGTTTGATCAAAGGGTCATTACTTGATAGTTGTGTTTATGCTTACATCCAGTACTGTATGTCAGGGGGAGTGCTTCCTGTATATATGTGCGTGTGTGTGTGTGTGTGTGTGTGAAAGTGTGTGTGTGTGTCTGCACTCTGTTGGCCTGTGGTGTGGTGCACCAGCTCAGCGGAGCAGTGCTCTGGTCTGTCACTTTTGTTTGAATAGGTAATGTAGCTCTGTTCAGGCTGAGGAGACATGAGCTGGAATCGCTTGTTAGGACACATGATCAAAAGTGGCTCTCTGCTCTCTGCCAATCAACCCTCTTGTCACCCCGTGAAGCAGACGTTAAATAGATTTTTCGGCTGTTTGCCGCGAGCAGCCTGCCAGCCTGACATGTGAACTTTCACAGAAAAGGGTTACCCTGCCCTTCACTCCTCCCTATTCTTACTTTGCCATCTTCTTCCTTCTTCTCTGGTTTCTGTATTTCCTCCCATCCCATCTCCCCACCCCCCATTTTACTCCTCCGTTCTGTCTTTTTTCAGTGTTTTTTTTCCCCTTCTGTCACCCCTATCTGTCCAGAGCACCTCATTCCCTCCTCCTTCTGTAAATTTTGTCTTCAATCCTTTTTTACCCTCCAGTGACAAAGTTGTTCCTCTGCCAGGTTGAGATCAGAGCCCACTGCTAAATGGAGTGGCTTCATGATGGGAATAGGCAGCTCAGAGAGCCTGGTCCACTCCTGAATTATGTATTTACTATCTGTTCCAAAACAGAGCCTTCACATAACACAGGCATATCCCCATAGGGCAACGGAGGCCTGTGCAGGTTTCACTTTACACAAGCTAAGATATAGATTTTGTTGCCCCTTTTAAAACGGGAACCCTTTCTGCTGTCTTGGTCATTCAGATGACAAAACAAGCAGCTGCTTCTTCAATGTGCCATTCTTCGCATTCAAGATCACCTTCCCCAGTTCTCATATTCCGATTAGTCAACAGTAGCAACTGCTGTGAAGCATTCCAGGGGCCATCTTCCCGGGTTTCAGCTGTTGAGCATGTCCCCCTGCACCCATGCAGCACAAAACACCCATTGTGATCCTGGCTTACTGGCTGCACAGGAACCCCTTGATAGGAGGAAACGGGTGTCTCTGAGAGACAAATCGCAGCCAGGGTTGCACAGAGGCTTGCTTGTCCTTATATGCTCATACACCCACACGCTGGCTGTAGGTATGCCTCGTCAATTGCATTTTTAACAAACAGTCTAGAAATGCAATCAGTGACATCACAGCTTCTGCGGTAAAGGTCTGGAAGAATTTGAACAAACGCTTCTTGTTAGATTTATCAGTGTGCTGTGTATGAGTGACGTGGTGATAAAATCAGCTGTAGTTTGTGATGGCCTGAATGTTTTATGCGCCGCAAATGTTTTTGTAATAAAGCAGGGATGCTGATACGTAAGAGGACAGGAGTGATTAAAGGTGCTAAATTTGTCCCGGGATCATGAAGCACACAAGCGGGAGATAAAGGCCAGTTTTGCAGGAAAAGGAACATGATAAGGGTCATATATGTGGCAAACTGGAGGAGGATGGGCTGCGGTAATCAGAAATGGAAAGGACAGGGGCTATTCCTCAGTGGGATGTGGGGCAGAGTGAGGGCGTGTGTACCTTGCAGTGTGTGCACATTTGCGTGCGTCTGCAATTGGGTTACACTGGGAAAACTGTGTGCCAGCTAAGTATCGCTGTCCTAGCTATGGTATTCAGCTCCCAAGCATTCTCCACACATAACTTGACAAAGAATCGGTGTCATCTGACCGAGGATCAAAATAGTGTGAGTGTAACTTACACCCTGGGCACCGACGGCCTCTGTTGCCTGCTAATGATTTCAGAGCACATTTCAGACTTGTTCTGTAAGTCAGAAATACGTCAGCCATCCAGCTAAGAGATCCGCCTTGACACAGCCAAACATGACAACTAGTGTATGTGCAACCTATTAACATATTTGCATTGTTTTCTCCCAGGAAAAAAGCAAACGTGAATTTATTAGATCAAACTTTGACGTGCTGCGTACTGAACAAAGAGATTATTTAATCAGCAGCGATGGAACAATCTTTTCCTCCCACACAATGCTGTTTTCTTTCTCCTTGCTCAATAATATTACACGCACAGGGAGATGTAACGAACATGTCAGAACAAATGAACGGAAATTGTTTTTTATTGCATTACAAAGGGTGTTAATGCACAGTCAGCTGACTAATGTCATCACTTTTTAAAAGTACTTTGCCAGCATGTTATAGTCCGTTTGGCTCCGTACCCCATATTAATAAAAGGGAAAAGATACATATTACTTCTATTGTTGCTGCACATTAAGACACTTAGCTCAATGTACCGAGGGGAAATGAATGGAGACTTTCTAGGAGCTGGAATACTTAACCTTTAGAAGCGCTATGGTAACTTCATGATTTCTCCAACTGGCGGTTTGACTGTACATTTTTTTAGTGTATTTTAATTGTTCATCAGTTGATCGGTGTTGATCAGTTGATCTAATTTTTAAAAAGACCTAGAACGTCAGACTTTTTTTTTTAAAGGAAAAAAGGGGATTTTTGTGGGGTGCAGGCATCTCTTTTTTTCTCAGAGAGCTTAAAACTTAATCTAAAAATAGTGACCTTTGGTCTTACAGTCCAGTAAGCTGTATCTGTACATCCTGAACTCTGGCATCTTCGTAAACAAAGTTGGTTATGTGATTAAATAAACAACTTTAATTGCTATTTGGGGATAAAAAACCTGAACTGAGAAGTGGAAATTAATAATTCCCTCACTGTGAGTTCAGATCGCCTCCAACAACCATATCCACCACCCGCTGCAGCCACCCATCCCCCCCAAACACATTGTTTGCTTAAAGTAAAATGAGCAAGACACACAAAATGACACATTCACAGTGTGTTGTATTATGTATAAAGTAGTATATTACCCAGAACACTTATATAGAGGTTGCTTCTTTTTGAATATCTTTGAAGTGTTTGAGGAGTACCGTGGTTGTTGTCCACTGTCTGTGCAGTGGCAGACACTTGGTTTCCCTGCAAACTGTAACGCATTCATATGAATCCCATTAGTCTCTTTTTGTCCTTGTATATTCAGACACCCATTAATTTACAAAATCAACACTGAACCGCCATGATCACAGTACTACACGTGGTCTTCACACATCTATTAATTTAACATAGATGAATAAATGTGAATGTTTTCGGGCATTGATTAGCAGGCAAGTTTATATCTGACAGTTAAATTGCATGGTACCCCCCCAAAAAACTCTCTCCAATGCAAGGTACCCAGTAATTTGATTTTTGTATGAAATTATTATAATTTATTACAGTGTGTGGACCGTAATGATTACCAACATCAAATGGAAATTATAATTTGAAATTTAGTCTACATATTTCTTCTTGTAATGTTCATGTTCCCAAGTGCTGATCCCTTAATCAGCATCGTCTTCGACTCCAAAAGTAAAGTCCACTTTTTCTTTCTAGTAAACCAAACACACTCACACTCAATCACAACTGATTTACTTTTTCCATTTTCCTCCTGTACTCCCTCGCTTTTGTGCCTTTCTGCACTATTGTTATCCTGCTAACAAATAAATGAGCTCATTTTGCAGCAAAGAAATTTTAAGGCATCTTACTTAATAAAAGTATTTTTTTCCTCAAGTCAGAAATTGTGTAAAGAAGGACATTGGATGAATAAATTGTGTTTTATTTTGTTCCATCTTAATAAAACCTCCATTTCACTTTAACCTTGTCTGATTCTTTTACCGTGCCCTATTTGGTCTCTCTTAATTCAATCAAAGCAGCAATTGTTTCTTTCTCTGACGAATTTTAGAGTGCATTGTATTGATAGCGGTGCTCAATAGAATCCCTCTGCTGCCTGAATAGAGACTTTAAAGCAAAGGAGCAGAGAGGAGAGGAAATGAAAAGTTCATTTTGCTATTCAAGCATTTAATGGTCCTAGTTCTTAAAAGTGACCTTGTGGGGTAGAAAGCAGAGCAGCACAGCAGCTCCTTCCAGCTGCACACATGGCATCCATCGGGGGCACAATCACGCACAGTCCCAACACCTCAGGCTCGGACATATGTTGAGTTTTATTTCATTCTTCTGACATTAATCCTATTCACCAGCTGTTCTGCCAGCTGCCACTCTCCGGCTTAAGGGGAGATTGCAGTTTTGGGGGCTCTGAGTACTGGTTTATCTTGGCTCCTCATCTCCTCCTCGCGAAGTTTTGATTATTTTTTTTTCCTTGCCCTACTCCTACTTCCAGGTTCCTTGAGTTGCATACTTGCGTGCAATCTTCCTCTCTCTTTTAACTTCTTTGCTGTTGTTTTTCTCCTCTCTAATTTGTGTAAAAAGAAGGAGGTAAGACTACAATTAACTGAATTTTCTGGCCCCTACCCTGTTTAAGTCCTCCAGTTCTTTTGGTAGTGTTTGTTCAGGCTACTGTATGTAAGATTATTCAGAAGCAGCAACGCCACCGGCCTTCTGCACAGCTCTCCTCCGTGTGTATCAGCCACTTCTCCCCTCTTTTGGTCAAGAAAGGCCACGTATTTGTGAAACCTGCTCACCTCACAGTCACCCAACATCATTTCCGTAGGATTAACCCGGACATGGCCTCAGCCTGTACAGTTATGATTATTGACATATTGGGTCTGGCATATTTCACATTTATGTGCATTGTCTGGAAGCATACTCAAGTGTTCTCAATGTCATTTCTGCTGAAGTACGGCCGGGCAGTCTGCGAGCAAGGGCCGCAATGAATTGATCATTGCTCACTGCTCACTTTAATAATTCAAGCCTGATTGCCACAGAGTGCCGCAGTAAAATGGATTGGGAGAGGTCACATGCTGCTCAGCTCAGGAGGTGAAGCCTCTTGGGGATGGTTAATTCATATATGCTTGATAGACACGTGTCCTATTTAGAGAGGTCATTGTGCTGGGTGTGTGTGTACTGTTTCTTAGAATAGGCAGGTCAACTGTGTGGGATTAACACGCTGGTCAGTGGCGATAAAAAAACAGGGGAAAGGGATGAGTTAGTGTCCAAAACTGCAAGGTAGTAACAGCTTTGGTCTGTGGTTGTCAAAGCATTTCAGCCCACATTTAATTTTGAATCATTCACTTGATAACAGGTTGACTATGACTGAAGTGCATTCTGTGGGAACTGCTGTATACTAACACTGCTAATCCATTCCCTGAACTCAGCATCTGCAAAGCGTAAAATGCCAAATTATTGAAAGACCTTAAAGTTATCAAATAAAAAGGAAAGAAAAGACAGCGAGAGAGACTAAAAGCTGACTTTTGCATTGCTACAGCTAAGAAGTAGGGAAAACACGATGGAAAGGAAAAAGGACATAAAACACAGGACATATGCTTTCTTTCCCAACCTCGTCTCGGTTACCCTATGTTATATTTATAGCAACTATTTACATGACCAAATAGGATAGTGTAATAGTGACTAACAGAAATGTTCACCAAGTGGAATAATGATTAGGTGTCAGTTAAAGAAAGCCCACCACGAGGTGCAGGTGCTCCACAATACAGCGCCATGTCTCAAGGAGCCGGACCTTTTTATTTACGCATGCCGGCACTCGTAATTACATATAAAAAGACAGAATTATTCAACAGAACCAACGAGTATTCTGGAAATGGTAGAGGTTATTACAACTGTTGACAACGAGGAAAGGTAATTGCCTGAAAATGAGCGACAACGCAGTGTTGTGCTCAGAATGCACCCCTCCTCCCGATCCCCCCTCCCCAGCCACTCACCACCACCACCCACCCCAGCTCCCTCTTTAGCGTTTGCATTGTGCAGCATCACCCGGGTGTGTAACCTATTGCGTTCCGATTGCTCCCTTGCAATTAGTGCCCTTTTTGTCCTCACTTCAATAACGGCATGATTATGGAGACTTCAGGAGTATTTGCAGCATCCAACAGCTGTTGTCTCAGGGACTACCGGCTGAATGACAAAAACATGTTTTCTCTCTGCATTTCACTTCCCTGGCTGCCTCTTGTAATTATTATGTTTTATTTGGTTTGATGATGGGGTCTTGTTTTTAGTGTGTCTGTGATTAAGATATTCAAAGGATTCCTTGGAGTGTGTCACAGTCATTTTCATTTTTATCAATCTCGACTTTTGATTTGTTTCCCGTGCAGTGCGGAGTGGATGGGAAATTAGACGTTAGCTTATCATTGTCTGACTGAGATTCTGGCAGCTTTATTTCTGAGACAGAATCTATGCCTGAATCAAAGGATTATACTGTGTCTAACACTAAAAGTAGGAATGTAACAAATGTGACAGCCTTTTTTAAGCTGTTTAAATGCTTCCAGTTTTTTTTTCTTTTTTAAGAATTTGCCCAGATATTTTTTGCATGTGCAATCATACGATAAAGTCGACACAATGAAGTAAATCAAATGTGCTAATATCATCATAATCATTTATGGATAATTTATGGCTCTATAATCCTCTGTAAAATAACAGTGATTTGTGTAATTTTCAATCAAAACATTAGTGGATATTCCTCACCCCACTGCTTTATTGGACCTTTGAACTTTATGGGATGCCTAGAAAGCACCAATCATCACTAGGTTACAATTATGGTATAGTTTTATGTGAAATTTACTTTTGACTCACTCTTTTTTTTTTAAACTTGTCAGTTTTGTTTAAGTGAGGATGGGTGGATGGATGGATGGATGGATGGATGGATGCATGGATGCATGGATGGACGAATTGATAGGTGGAATTTGACTATAATTGGATTAAGCCAAATTGTATAAAACCTACTCGTTTTCCTCTGTCCATCCACCCCTCACTGCAAATGCTAAATTGTTTCCCTATTTGCCTCACTGTCTCATCCTCTCCATTGTGGGGAGGACATTATTTATACGGTCAGTGTCAGCTGATCATTGATTTGGTAATTACACGTTTCCCCTTGAGGCTGAGACAACTGATATACAAGGCCAATGCTAAAGGGGAGGTCCTCCTAGTTTCTTATCCATGACTTATAGCTAATTTGACCCTCCTAGATAGCCCTCTCTACTCTGCCAACAGCTTTTCAACACAACAAACACTCAAACACAAGTATCATCTTTCTCCCAGGAGAATGGAGCTCACAGAGCAGCTCAAACTGTGGTGGCAGGCAGTTGAAACCTTTTCATTGCTGACAACACAGAGTAATAAAACACCCATCGCTTCATGTTGTAACAAACCATTCTTGTGCTTTGAGGTATCCGTGGTCTTTTGAAACATGACGACGTGTTTTCTTGCATCAAAAACTTTATTATATTCAACTTTTTAGGGATTGTAAAGGATAATATTTAAAAAAAAAAAAACAAACAAAACTGAGATGGGCTTTTTTTTAACCCAAGCTGTGGTGGAGTACTCACTTTAATATACACAGTGTACTCCATAGCTCCATATTACGGAGCCCCGCAGGGTACATGGGAGAAAAAAAAATTAAGACGGACTTTTGCGAGATCTCGCAAAACTTTTGCGAGATCTCGCAAAACTAACTCGGGATCTTGCAAAACTTTTGCGAGATCTCGAAAAACTAACTCGGGATCTCGCAAAACTTTTGCGAGATCTCACAAAACAAACTCGGGATCTCGCAAAACTTTTAGCCGCATTCTTCGGACGCCAGCCCGAAGCCGACCGGGAGGTCGAGGCACGATGTGCCGGGAAAGCGGTGTTCCTCCCAGCTGTAGTAGGTCTCGACCTCCCGTTAGCTTTGAGCTAATGGGAAGAATGCGGCTAAAAGTTTTGCGAGATCTCGCAAAAGTTTTGCGAGATCCCGAGTTTGTTTTGCAAGATCTCGCAAAAGTCCGTCTTGATTTTTTTTTCTCCCATGTCCCCTGCGGGGCTCCGTACCATATCATTAATTTTTAAGATCTAGTTTATTGCTGTCCAATTTAATTCCAGTGTGACAGGATCTGATGTGTTTGTGACTGCATTTTTTTAGTCGGTTTGATGTACCACTTGGTAACTTGACTTTTTCTGTCTACAGCAGCAATAAAAAGATTAATTAGCAAAAATTTTCTTCTGTCTTCTCTTTTTCCAAATCTGAGAAAAAACAAAACAAATTTGGGATTGGTCTCTTTTTCCTTAAAAGAGTGGAGAAAGTGCTGAAAGAGAGGTCGAAATACGTCAGGGAAAGACAGACAAATAGCAGGAATATCAGTATTTTTCTTCAAGACTGTCAGGGAGTCAGTCGGTATCAGGACAGATAGTAGTAACCTGTCTTTTAGCTTCTGTGGTTTATACTGAACATGATATTCTGGCACCACTGACTGCCAGGTGCTGAAAGCTTTGTTTATGTCACATATCATCCTAGAAACATTCTTCTGTTAAGATTTATGGGGATCATTAAGGTTTGTTTTTAATACAGTTTAAAAAAATGTAGCCTAATCTATCCCAATCATCGCAGCTCTGTGTGTCTCAATCCCTGTGCCTGTTCAGCCACATCAATAAGATCACACAATGCTTGCATAGAAGAGCTGTATAGTAGAGATGACACCCCTGATAGGAGCTAAACATATTGAATTTGGCAGTGTTAATGACTATTCGCTTTCTTCTGCGTGCCATTTTGGCAAAATAAAATTGGGAAAGAGTTCAGGGCATTTTTCCAGCTATATAGCACCAGCCCCAGACAATGAGACCCAGACAGGCTTAGTAGTCAAGAAACCATTCCCCTCTCACTGGGAACACATCTTGGACACACACACTCCAGTAGTTTTGTCTTGTATGTTGCTATCTGTGCTAGCTGCAGAGCGGTGGGGGCCTGTGCCAAGGGTCCATAGGGACCACTGGAATCGCTGGGGCTGGAGGAAGTTGGTCTGGGTCCAGTGGGGCGATCTGGGCTTGGTGACAAGCCAAGCTGTCTACTGCAGGGACGCTGGGAAAATGTAAATAAGAGCCTGATAAGGGCTATTGTTTTCATTCCATTCTCATCCCAGCTGAATGGCCTGCTCCTCAGCCACAGAGCATTTTATCTCAAGAGGGGGAGAGAAAAAATGGATGGGGTGGGGGTGGGTGAGAGATTTAAGAGCCCCCATAGGAAAATAAAAATAAACTCGCTGGACTCTTCTCTTGTTTAAGCTAATTCCCTAGTATGTTATGTCCTACTTTGAAAGGACAAGAGCAGCAAAGTCTTCCAAACACGAAAAACTTCACAAGTTTACCACTTTTCCTTTCAGAACATCTGAGTATGTATTTAAAAAAAGCAATCAGGAGTTAAGCGTGAATCTTGTATTACAAATAATCTGTTATTTTATGGTGAATACACTGTGTATCAATTTTGACACCCTGTCATAAGCTGACAGTAATTAGTATGTTGATGGTAACCAGTGTTTTCATTGGCATTTATAATTTCTCCTGGGAAAACAGAAAGACATTTTAGAAACTGAAGTAGCATTCCTCGGATTAATCTAAATTCTTCAGGAAAATAGGCCGTGGACGGGTGCTTTGAAAAAAGCCAGACATCTGACTCATTTACTGCTTTCCTCGAGCACGCCTGCGCAAAAAGTTTTTCTTCTTTTACCAAATCCATTTTTGGTTGCCTGTTTTGTTCACACTTTGAACACTGAAAGGTGTTTGAGAGTTATTTTATGGACTAATCCAGGTCATTATTCACCTTTCCCAGGTGGAAGGTAGGGAGGACAGCAGTGCATTCCAGCTGTAGTTTCTCCTGTTGGAGGACTTGGCAGGTCGTGTCTGGCCCGGCAGAGGGGATAGAGAAGTAAGGGAGCGGCAGCTCTCCTGGGAGGGAGGTGGAAGGGAGGGGGAGGACTGGAGTAGAATGGAAGCTGGCACCACATTATCTCCAACTGTTGGTGCATTCCTTAATGATCAAGTGCTGGAGAAGCATCTGTGATGAAAGTGAGTGTGTTTGTGTGTGTGTGTGTGTGAGAGAGAAAGAGAGCGAGAGAGCATATGTTTGCTTATTAGCATATGTTCGACGTGTTTGTTTAATTCCCCTTTTTACCATTTTTTGAAATATGTCTGTGCTTCAGGGGGAAAATGTCAAGCGCTGGTGTTGCTGTGTCTGACAGGAGATTATGATTTGAAGGGAGTTTGTTGTTCTGGGAGAGGAAGCCCTCTCACCCAGGGGTGAGAAGCAGGGAAGAAAAGCTGAGCTCCGCTACTCCCCCTGCCCTTAACACCCTGTTTTAAGATCTGTGATCTTTGTGCCACGCAGGGAGTTAACACACACAAGCACACACAAAACACATAGGCTTTTCTGACTCCCTCTCTTAGGGTCAAGGGCACAAACTGTGAGTTGGGAATTGGAAAGTCAATAAAGCAGAAGTAATGTTATAATGACCCCGAGCTGAAGATGTCCTGTCGACCCCCATCACATTGGAGGAAGTGGCCAATCAAACAAAATGGTGACTCTGCTTGAGCTCGCTGAAAGCCACCCTTAAACAAGGCCACAACAACTACTGACCCCCTGTTACTCCCAGATCCTCTGAACTCAGTGTGTTTGTCAGAAGGAGCAACAGTGTTTGGTTTGTGGAAGCGGGCGAGAGATGATACAGAAGGATAAAAGGAAGCAACATTTGTATACATCCTCAACTGTATAAATCTCCTCTGATCCCAAGGATGATAGTGGTAAAACTGGAAGAATCCAGATGTTTCACGTGACAGGGCTTTCTCAGTCTTCACTCCTCCTCCGTTGCATTATGTAAAACAAAAAACCATAAATTCTGCCTGTGTGTTGCCAGAAGTATGTTTGTGAATGATCCACTGTTATATGCTTGTAAGACTATTCATTATGGAGTTCCGCAGCTTTGCAGCTTTAAATGTTGCTCCATATTAATTATACAATTTGCAAAAATCTATCTATAAATGCAATCTCTATAAAACTTATTTTAATTATAAGTCAGTAAAATTTATTTTCATATTTCACTCAAAATACTCAAAGAATTGCACCGAGGCTGCGGCTTTAAAAGGCATAATTCAATAGGACTGGATGTGTTGCTCTGGTTCAGATTAGAGGCAGGCTCAGAGTGGAGGGTTGCTCTACTGTTGTTTGATGGGAACAGGCTGAACCCGAAGCACCGCAGAGATGGTGGAGGCCTAGGTCAGCCAGCCCAGTATGTTCTTTATCAGCTACACCAGCGACAGCATGGCAGATTGCAGCCATTCCTTCTCTGATTCATTGTCTGCTGGACAAATGTTAATTGTTTTCATCATTGGCAGCTATGTGAACGTTTGGACGTACCCAGTCTAACTCTTTGCCTCCCGTTTAATGTGTGTCTCTGCCCTTATGGTAGTCCCACAATGCCTGCTTCCCTTCTCACTCCACCCCTAGCTCATCTCTCAGCTGTCGGACGGAGTCTCTTTTTAATGTTTCCCGCGCAATGCCATCAAATAAAACACCTCTCTTTCGTCTGATTCACCATCTTTTCATTTAAGTATATGGATTTATGACATCTACAAAATTATGAAAAGCGAAACTATATACTTTGCACAATATTACATACATAAAAACGTCAAATATTACAAATGGCTTTAAATTTCCCTTCTAATTTTTCTTTTTTTAGAATCCTCGTGCATGGAGAAACTTCTTTCTAAAGACTGGAAAGAGAAGATGGAGAGGCTCAACACAAGTGAACTGCTGGCAGAAGTAAAAGGTATGAATAGAAGTACCCCGTGAGTTCCTCATTCCTATCAGACTTACATAGTATATGTGCTGTTTAATATCAGAAAAAGCCTTGTACTTTGAAATGAAACAAAGGCCTTTGGCTGCCCTCCTCATTCATTTCTCTCCTCCCTTATCTTTTGTTGGAATGCCCAACTCTGTCCAAAGTGCTTTTCTTCAAAATTCCAGCCCATTTAGCCTCAGTCGAAGGCTCTCTTTGCTTGTCAGCAGTTTATTGTTGTTGTCCCTTCAGACGGCCCTGAGCCTCGCTGCTCTGCTCTGGCACATGCGGTGCGTTCATGCTGCTCTGGTAATTGTTGAACCCAAAGTGTGCTTGATGTAAACAGACCATGGCTGAGCTGAAAGGGGAGAAGCGGCTTGGAGAGGAGAGGGTGCGGAGACGCGCAGAGTCGTCTCCTCGGTGAGCTTGCGTTTGAGTGGAATGCCTTGACGCTGACAGTGAACGCCCCGTGCAGCCTATCGAGAGCACCACAGCAAAGAGCAACTCAGCACTCCCCCAAAATCTCTGTTTATGACAGCGTGAAGGTGGGCTGAGGATGGGCAGGGCAGCTGCTCAGTCCTTAGCACTGACTGTTACAGCGAGCTGCTGTGTTTATACAGCACAGGGAAGCACAATACCAGCTGGCTGCTGACACTGGGCTGCCAGTGGCTCCCAGTAAATCCCTTCAACTAAGAACTTCTAGCGGCTTGCTTTAATTTCTTGGAAACCCTTTAGATAATATTATATCAGTGCACCTAGCGTTTTAATTAACATTTCATGGAAACAATTCACAAACAAGGGGGCCGTAGTTTATTAAGGTACAGGTTATATTGATAATTTGCTTAATTGTTTCTTTTCATAAAACATAAATGGGAAATATCAGAAACGTTCAACTTTAATGATTAATTTAAATTTCTCCACCTGCACAGAAAGGTTAAAAAAAGCAGATGAATGTTCTAATACGTATATTCATTAGCAATAACCTTAATGAAGTGATGGATAAATCGTTGCTTGCTAAACTCGATTCATTGTACCTGTGCTAGTACACTGTGTGTCAGTGGAGATCAAAGTGCATGGGGTAAAATGTTTAAAATGATTTAGCCTTTTGAAAGCTGGTCTGTTAAATTACAGGCAGGGCATTTTTTTCTGTTTGATGAATGGGAAAAGGAAGGTTACTTGGTGGTCTGTAAACAGGTAGGGAGCCTGATAATAAACATTATGGCCTCTGTCTGTTGATGAGTTATGGAGATAGTCTTTACACCACAGTTACAAATATAAATGCTTCTCCTATCACAGAGGCAGCCTTAGATTTTTAATTAGCATGCCATTTCATATGACTGTAGACATTTCAAAGGGCTGCTTTGTGCTCACCCTTACAAATGTCTCTCTCTCTGCGTTTGATGTCTGCCTGATGTAAATACGGGCAATTAAAAAGAGGCCCAGGGTTGGAGATGCACAAGGTCCACCTAATTAAAACACAAACAAAGGTACCAAGCAGAAAACACCTTATGATTAAGATCTAAAGTGTTATGATGAATCAGAGGTCCCATTAATTGTTAGGTTAAAATCAGTACAAAAGGCAAACATATCTGTAGGTTATAAATGAATGAAAGGCTGCGGAGAAAAAAAGCTTTACATGCAGATAAAGGCTACAGTACCTAGTAGCAGAGTGGCCTTGCATATTCTGTGCAGATCGCTTACTTATTCCTCCGCAAATTATACCAAACGCCTTGTAGGCTCTCTTTTGACATTGTTCCATTGGAGCCTTGAAAGAGAAGCCATTGTTATTGCAGAGGCAAGTGGTGGAATCTGACTGGTGAGGAAATGATTTTGTCTTGTTCTTAGGAAAGAGATAAAAAAACAATAGGTGTGAGAGAATTTGACCTGAGGCTTTGCCCGTGAAAATAAAGACATTCTTTTGCAGCAGTTGTGTTCAAACATGCCCCGAATACTTTATCCTTTTGAGCCGAACACGCATGTACAGTCAACAAACAAAACAACTGCATCAACAACATCAGAGATTTTTCTTTTCAAGGTCCGCAAACCCAACCAACCATTTTCCCCTTACAAATGACAGATGTATAATTACAGCCTATTGTAATGCGCGTGTTTCATACATATTGTGCTGTTTTGAGGTAAAGGCATGTTTTCTAGTGTTTTAGTGTAAGTCGAAAGTGGCGTAATCCAGTGGAGGCAATGTGCTTAACCCAGACATACAGAGGGGTGTTATTAAGGGTTAATGATTTCAAATCTCCATCTGGCTTTTCTTGTACGCCGTCAGGGCTTAGCATCAGCACGGGGAGGCGAAAAGGAGAGCTTGTGAAGGAGCATTAGTGGCGGATTTCTTTTCACCAGTCAATTCCAGGGCTAACTGTTTGTTTTCATACCTGAGCTTAGCTGTCAATCTGCAGGAACGATGAAATCTCCTGAACAAAACCACAGAGCAAGAAAGGGAGGCTAGCTGGAAAGGCTCCAAACCACACAAAGTAACAGATAATAAGAGGCAAGGTGGAAAGAGTGCACAAGAAAGAAGTACACAGATAAAAAGATTTCAGCTGAGGAAACTTGGACAGTTGACATTTATAATTATATATCTCAGAGAGATCTGTTATATGATCACAAGTGACTGATAATAACCATTCATTATGCACATATATACATACACATATATGCTTATATGTCTTTTGGCTTGCTCTGTGCAGGGTCTTTGAGCTTCATACTCAACAGAGCTATTTAAGTTTCCCTGCTGAGTGGTAGTTTACTGGCCCCCCGATGGGGGCATAAGAAAAAAAAAAAGAAGAGAAAAAAGAAGAAGCACACACACAAACTGCTCAAGCATTTACTCAAACTGGAGGAAAATATGTAGTTACTAAATTGGAACACAAGCTGTATTCATTCCGCTGGAATCTGCTAAAAAAGAAAAACAGAAAAAAGCTTAACGCTGTACACTAGCGTTGAAATGGCAGCTTGAATTCTGAAGCAGAAAAATCAGGGCTCTTGCACTGTCACAATCAATTTGAGAATGGTGTCTACGTGACAGTGGTCGAGTGCAAACATACAGTCCTGTGGCAGGCAGATAAGTGGAAGCTCTTTAGGAGGAGAACAGAGGGCAGGGCAGGAGGCAGCTGAGACTGATTTGATGCTGGCCCTACCTGTGCTGGCTATACTCCTGCACAAGCAGAAAGGGGTCCACAGTGAGAGCACAGAGCCCAGATTGTTTAGTACTGTGGGTTTGTTGCAAAACATGTTTGTGCACTTTAAAAAAAATGTCTTAATGACCTCTATAAAGTGCGGTTTTGATACTACTGGACACAACTGCATATTTGTGCAACATTCCCCATCAAAAGTGAGCTTATGTAGCGTTAGAAAGGAGAAGGAAGACATTAATTTTGAGGGTATTTCAAAAGGTTTGTGTATTTTATATAATATGTCTATTACACCCAACATACAAACCGTTCACACAAATAGCACAAAACGTTATCTGTCCAGTTGCTCCAGTCAAAAATGCCTCAGTTAGCATTTTCTCCACAACACTTCAGTCAACTGTTTGCCCTGTGCACTCAGGTGAAATATGAGCCACAGTAAATCATTATTCCTGAGGCCACATTTGCCAGATGAATGCATGTGAGTGTTGGACTGTGTGTTTTTCTCCTCTAATGAATTGAGGAATTTAGCTTGTGGCAATGGAAGGTAAAAAAGGAAGCGCTGTGCTCGTGTGTGTGTGTAGTGTATGTTTGTATATACAGGTACAAAAATCTCTGTGTTTTCAATTACATATTTTCCAGTGGTTTGTTCAAGTTGAGTCATTTAACAGTATATCGTTTTATTAATCTTCCTTTCAGTCAGAGAGAATGTAAACCATTGAGAGAGCTGACAAAAACATATCTATGTCATTTTTAAAGGAGCCTCCCCTAAAATATTCATTAGTTTTTCCTGGGCAAAGCAAATTGGATTTTCACAAGCATGTAAAGCCGAACGGCTAAGTTATATGAGGATGTAAGAGAATGCGAATACACCCTTCAGATTTAAAAAGATGCGTATAACAACCAAATTTTAGGAAGGCATAAAAATGGCTAAGACAGGTTTTTGAAATTGTGTTTAAAGTAAAAAAAGTCACATTTTTATAGGCTCCATAAGAAAGTGTTATTTTTAGCTTAATTTCATTTATGGGTAATGCTATCGAGTGCATCAAGTCACTTTCCAGGATTATTTTTGATTCTTTTTTTTTTCTTTTTTTTTTATTATGGAAAGAACATCGGTAATTACACAGGTGTTATTTTGTACTTGTGATTTGGCATTTAAGTATAAAATCAGGCTGGAGTTGGGGACTATCTCAAATCTTCCTTTTATCCTTCTTTGCATGTGCACCAAGCAAGCACTATGGCCTTTTATGTTCAATTTTATGCATTTTGATCTAGTCTATCACCAGTACACTGTTCTGTTTTCGAAAATGTAATGTAACAAATGTGTAAAATTAGCAGTAAAACACTAAAATGTCATTCTAGCCTGAAATGTGATGACTTTTGATGAAAAGTTTAAACGTTTTAAATTGCACGGAGGCTACAAATTTGTGCACATTTGGGCTGTTCTGGATCGAATTTGACTGAAAGGGTGAGAAAGTAAAATGGCACAGGAGCGATCATATGTGGTGCACATAAGGAACAGAGCGCACACAAAGGTCAGAGGGTGTTTTTTTTTCTTTACATAGAGACCTGCTGCACCTGAAAGGTAACAAAATAATCTCAAAATAAATAAAGTAGAATGCATTTGTTCTACACAAACTGAGAAAGACAGAAATCAAAAGATCAGTGAAACGTGCAACTCCCCCCCCCCCAAACAGGGCTTTCTACCTCTGTTTTGAATGCATATGCTAAGTTCCAATAGGCAGTGTTTAAGTGTTAATGAATGCTGAATTAATTATACTAATTATACATTAGATTATTGATTATAAATTGTAGTTATGGTTTTTTTTTTTAAGCTTTAGCAATGTGAAGAGTGTTTAATGGCAGTAATGGTTATACATGTGCGTACAATAAAACTTAGCAGTTCCAGTTTTACATTTTCACTTTCAGTAAAATATATTGGAAAAATCCACTTTCCATGCTCTCTGAAGGCATTAATTGTCGATATATATTAATATCATCTATGCATTCTAAATAGATCTGTAGTTCAGACCTGTTGGCTCGCCCATGCTGCAATGGCACGAATGGCAGTGCAATGGCATTGGTAAATTCTAAAATAAACATTTATGATCCCTGGTTAGATCTGCTGGCTAGATTTGTATTAAAAGCCTGAGAACGCAGCAGGTGCTCTGACCTGTTATATGCTTTGTGAATATGTGTTCTGGGCTCATCTGTCTTTGCTTCCTGTTATCCCTGCTGTTTCAGTCTATCACTTGTGATCTGATAAAAAACCCAGACAAAACACTGGTATTGTTGATACACTTATCCATCAAAGACAGCAGACGGAAAGTCTTTCGAAAGATCTCATTTTGCGCAGTTCAAGGAAACAAGTAGATTCTGCTTTAATTATCAGTTGTATAGGTAAGACGGATGAATAAACGCTCTGTGAAAAGAATGAGATAACATCTAACTCCTAATTCCCTTCCAAGGATTTGTTGACAGTAAGTCATTGCCTTGATCACTGTTTCATATGCTTTAAGTGCTATGTATTAGAAAGACCTTGAAAATTGTGCATTCTTTTTATATTTTAAGGTCACGGGGGTCAGACTTATCATTATAAAGGCCATAAGAGATGAAATGAAGGCTCAGAGACAATCTTTGTTTTTATGTAATGATCTTTGCTACATGCTGCCTTACACAACATCTTGTTGCCAGGATCTGTGGTTTGCTGCACAGTCTTATAGATTCAAAGAAAGTTGCATTCAGTTACTGAAAGAACACAAATAAAGTTGCTGCGTTGAAATTTTTTTTTTTTCTCCAGGGAGAATTTAAGGGTCACCGGCATTTCCCGCGGATTAATATGCTCAGGTTGAGCCTCTATCTTGGCTTTGATGAAGTACCTTGTCCAGTGTCATGGATAGACAGTTAAGTGCTGGAGCTTTTACATTAGCATAATTATACTGAAGAGTGAAGCTTCCTCTATCATCAAAATGTTAGCCTCTATCACTGTTCACCATGAACAGCAGAACCTCAGTAGATGAAGAGTACTTTTATTAATAAGCTCTTCATATGCCAATCAGAATATTTATGTTTAAAAGATGGTGCTGAGACACTTAAATGATTCTGATGCAGTCGCATCAACATTCAAATATACTATATGCAAAAACATAGGTGGCACGTGCAAAATACTATAATACACTTATTATATTCAGACTACTGCAAATTTTAGAGAACATTTGAGTTTTTCATTGTAAAGAAGCCGATATATTCATCCTTATCATATAGGTAAGCTTAGTGGCTGAGGGGCATTTGCTGCCAGTGGATGACGTACTTGTAAGTCATTGCTTATGCTTGTTAATGCGGTTTTATTGGCAAGATTAACGGCTTTTATATCATAGCAGAGGCAGCAAGCCAGGTAAAACAGCTGTTGCTCATATTGTCTTGGTTGTAGGACACGGAGACACATTAACACCATATTAAACACACACAGCCTTGTAGCACTGCTGGACAAGTGCACATACTATTTAAAAGCAAAGGGATACTATAAAACTAGTTCCCGTTACTCTGGCTTTTCTGCCAGTTTTCAACCTAACACATTTTTTTTTTAACAAAGGATAAAATGTTTCAGTTGTATTAAATAACACAAAAGAAAATTTGATTGGAAAAAAACATTGTTAGGTATTGGTAAAAGGACTGTGGACATCCTTTTTTTCCCCTTAAAAATACTAAAGCGCGCACCAATAGATGTCGTCTGCTGCTACTGAGTTAGCTCTTTGTGTTTTCCGCAGAAAGAATGGACAAAGGGTCAGATGACCACAGAGGTCACACACGTGCATTTACTCAGAGACATGTACCTTTTATTGATTGGAGGCACGTGCAACACACATCGGTGCACGCTCGCGTCTACATTCACACGCGCTTTAGGAGAGCGCAGAGTGAGAGAGCGTCTCAGCATGCAAGGCATTCAAGCTATGTGCGGTCTGTGTGCGGCTACAGCTTGGTACAATCGTACCATTTAGACAAGGCCCAATTTACTTAGGATGGGTTTGCAGCATATGGAAGCATCCACAATAGCTGTCTGATAGAGAGACAAAGAAATTCCAGTCTTCTGGTGCTAAAAAACTCAATTCAGATCTGGTCATAATGGCTCAGCTGTCTTAACCAAAGGAAGAGAAGAGAATAGGGTGCCTTGTGATTTTCCCCCTTTTTACCCTCACCCTCCTCGTTTTCTTCTTTCTTTTTTTTGTGCCTGAATCTTTTATCTGTGTTATTCACTCGGGACTCTTCAAAGTAACAAGCCTCCTTCTTTTTCCCCGGTACTGGACTTGGAACCCAAATTAGAGACTGCTTGATTAGAGCAGAGAGGAGGGAGCCAAGAGAGAGAGTGAGAGAGAGATGTGGGTATTGGACAAAACAAATCACACCCCTACAAAGTGCCTTTTATCCAAAGACCCCAAGGCTCAAATACCCCCGTCCTTCCCCAAGCAACCATGGCTCTGCTTGTTTTTCTCTTATGATTTATTTAGTCACCCGTTGATGTTTTCTGCCCTACTTTGTGACGTTTAAAGAAGGCAGGAATCTCAAAAGGTGCATGTGAATGGGCTGAAACTGGACAACGCCGTCTTCTATGTGTCAGTCTAAAAATTCTGAACTTGGCAGAAGTGTCCTAAAATAACAAAACAAGAAAAGTGCCAGCACAGCTTGACCGCTTACTCCTGGGATCCTCTTCCTGCTTTGGGCTGGTATTGTCCTACTGAGGCTCACTTGTTCACCAGGAGGATGTCACAACACGTTAGGTCCAGGCCGACTGCTGGCGTTTATGTAGCGCCAAGGCATCTCTGGGCTGTCTGTCTGCCATCGGAAGCGCAATGTGAGGAGACATGTTAACAGGCAGACCCCAGCCCTACCGCTGTTAAAAGCCATGCAATATGCAGGAAACGGCCTCTTTTGTCAGCAGCCTGGTCAGACACAGACCACGACTCTCCTCTTCTGTACCACCCAATAAAAGTTTTATCTGCATTTTAAAGCTGATCCATAATTCAAAGCAGGAAGAAAGGGATTTTAACGCTAACCAGCCAACAAAAAACACATGTGTCTCATTTTATGTTTGGTTTTCTTCCACTGCGCTTATCTTTAGTAGATATTTAAGCACCAAAGCTGTGTTTGTCTGCAGTACTGACAGCTAATCTTAAAATGTCTTCAGCTGTTGTAGATTTTTAGGACTGAGATCAACAATTATGACTGAAATCAGAAGAGAGAGATGGCCTAAATCGTGGTGCAAGGGAAGGTCTGGGCTTCCCACAGTTCAGCTCAACATCAAAACAATGAGCCTTCTGTTAGTATTCTTGTGGTGTCTGGGCAGGAGTGAACACCCCACACTCAGACTGGCCCATCAGGTCCTTCATTGGACACTTAGCACAAGTTCTGCTGCATATTCACACTCACAAGACAAAACATAAACATTCTGCAGAATCTTTGTAATTTTCACAATTTTTAAACTCCTAAACTAGTGTGACATGTGTACTTAGGCAGGCTGTGAGGGCGTCATTGAGCCCAGATGTTTTACTTTTTTTTCCAGCTGACACTCATCTGTGACTCGATGGCCCCAAATCAAAATGATCATCTAGATGATGATTTTTCTGTTCTTCTTTTCTGTCTTGTTACCCCCCGTCTCCCTTTCTTTACGGCTCTCCCTCCTTCCCGCGACAGTATTGATAGTGATTTATTGTGACAATGACCGATGTATTTTGCTGCTGAGCAGCTCCTTCATGGAGACAGCCAAAGGTTAATAAAATTGGTGCTGATTGTATCAATTTTATAGATAAGCCATTCACAACAAGTGTAGTTGGGTGAATAAGAAGTCAATTGAGGCCTTGGAAACTGCACACAGGCCCAATGAATAGCTGCTTTTAGGTGCTTTTTTTTCGTTAGGAGGATAAATGGAGAATTGCAGCTCTCTTCCATTGCAGCAGGCAGCAGAGGCAGAGCGAGGCGAACTGAGGTTCAGACAAGCCTGCCAGTAAATTGCCCTGAATGGGTTCTGGAGGTTGACAGGCCCTATTAAGACAAACAGCTTTCCTCATCGGAGAGATAAAATAAATCAGGTGTTTAGTCAAATTAAAATAGTTTGAGTGGAGAGGGCCCCTGGGAGCTCTCAGGAGAAACTCAAGACAGATGTGGTCAGAGACGAGAGGAAGACACCCAGGAAAGAATTCAGCTCCTGCTGGCTTCAGGCCAGACTTCACCGCACTGTTATCTGGACCTCTTGTGTTTTTTGCCCCCTTTCTCTCTCTTTCTCCCTCTAACTGTCTCTTTCTCTTTCTGTCAGTTTTCCTGTCAGTTTTTTGTACGTACCACCATACCAGCTGTCACACAGGAGTGCAGTGGGAGGAGAGTGAGTTACTGTCTAGCCTCTCACTGGCAATTATGTTGGCTGTGTAAGTCAATGGTAGGATCACTTAGCATTGATTAGGCGGAGAGAGAGCAGTGCAGCGGAGCCCCTATCACACACAGTGTAGACATGTAACTGCAGAGAGAGAAACGCAAGTCCGCTGCTCTGTCATTGCTTTGGTTTGTCAAATATGCATTAAAGAGAGGGAATGTGATGATGATACAAAGTGCATGTGGTTATAGTGTATGTTGAGCATGCATTTTGTTTGTGTACGTACCGCTTTGAGTCTTTTTTTCTGCAGGTTTCCACATTAAATTCAGCCAAAATCTGCAGGCGTTTCCTCCCCTAATATTTGGTGTGTATAAAAGTTCTGTTTATAGGCCAGTGCAAAGAGTGACTCTTAACACTTTCTTTATAATCACCCGTGGACGTCTGAAATAAGCTGCGATTTCAGTTTGACAGCTCCCTGCAGCTCTTTGTCTGTGTGCTTGGAACAATTCCTTCACTTTCTTGCTGTGAAAGCCGTGAACACCAGCTACAGAAAAACAGACAACTCCAGGCTGTGTGTGACCTTAACACTTTCTAGTGAATTCACTGCAGTTGGTTGCTGCCTGTGTGGTTTTCTTTGTACTAAATATTGTGTACAGCACAATAGCACATGATGATCGGTCACTGTTCTATATTTAGCATTATATAATGACCGATGGCTTCTGCTGTGTTTCCTCCAAAAGCCTACACCCTGGTTATTTAGTCATGGTCACAATAAAAACTTTTGAGTACTTTTTTTTCCAGGTATGCACCAACTTGTGGTCATGTTTTTGTTTTTGTTTTCACCACCTTGCATTTATCCTTTCCTGCTCACAGACATTGCTCTCTCTTTCTCACTCTCCTTCTTCTCAATAGGTACTCCTGAGAGCCTGGCCGAAAAGGAACACCAGCTCTCCACGATGATCACTCAGCTGATCAGCTTGCGAGAGCAGCTCCTGGCTGCTCACGATGAACAGAAGAAGCTGGCTGCCTCACAGATGGAGAAACAGAGGCAGCAAATGGAGTTAGCTCGTCAGCAGCAGGAGCAGGTAACCGCTTGCTGTTTTCTTTTCTCACATGCACCAAAACACCTAGCTAATAGCCCACGCTATATATTTATTTATTTATTTATTTTACCTTTTCCTAAACTAGGCTCTTTTCTTACTATTTGAAACACACAGAACATTCCCCTCCCTCCTTTTACCTTTTTTATTTAATTTCCTCTTTCACCTAATAATAAACCTCTTTAAACACAAGTCTTTGTGCTTAGCTCTCTATTTCATATTACATTTCATGCCTGAAATGCGCCAATAAAACCTTGCTACTTGGTTGGAATTTGGAATAATATTAGATTTGAAAGACGTTATAGTCTATATTGCCTGAGATATTTCGGTCATGCTCTCCCGCCCACAGTTATGCTGTGTGGTAGGAAAAATGTTATTATGACTTGTACTAACAAATGCGAGGGAATGTGTGAATTAAACGTTATATTAAATATGGAAGTCCTCTATATCTTATAAATCGACTCCTATTAGAACAAGCCTGGCATTAGATTTGCAGCACAAATCAGGCCAATGAGCCATATTGTACAAATCAGCAAATTAGCACAGGCCATGAAGTGTGTTAATGTCTGGGAAGAAATAAGGACACAAACTATCCACACGGGCGACACTTTTATTATCACCCGCCACCCTAATGGCTATGAGTCAATTATCAGCAAGGAGTTCACTCAGAGTTTTCTCAGCACACTCTCAGACCTTCCTTTGGTAAATGAAGAGATAGACCGTCCACCTTGGAGTGATGCATTTGGTCATAGTACACTAATAATACATTAACAGTATTGATTTATTTTTCAATCAATAGTGTTCATTTGCAAACTACGCTCAGCTCTGAAGGCTTTGGAGACACTGCAGAACAAACGACCAGTGATATATGTTTTATTATTTGATCTTATGTTAATGCAGGCTGATATTAATATTTACCATTAATAAAAATGGAAGAGAGACAGCGAGAGATGGTTGAGAGAGGGAGAGTAAGAGAGCCCGCTGAGATCTGGGATGTCATCAAGCCATCAAGATACAACGCAGTAATTAACTGTTGACACTCGTGAGGAAGCCAGCACAAATTAATCTTGACACATTTGCAGACGGCCGATATCTTACAGTGAACACTTTGTAATTATATTTAAAAATGAAAATTAAATGACACTTAAAACTAGGTTGTCATGCTCAATGAAGTGAGCATGTAAAAGGAGGGAGCGCTAGGGATGAGAAACACTGCGGTGTGGCTGCTCGTCACTCAGGGGCAGCGGGGACCCCTGTCACCCTTCCTGGGCTTGCCACCTCCATCATAACCACATTCGTCTGTGTCCTGTAAATCATTTATTCTCTTTCTCCGCAAATTTCAGCTCTGCAGTTCATTTTATATTCATTTAGAACATTTAATGGTTTGTTATTGACTGACTGCAGCGGTTTAGATAAAAGAATACACTTTTATTCACAATAAAAATTGCTTTTTTAAGTTCCACCTCCAGTCCAGCCCTGTATCGTCCGTCTCGGCACATATTTAGTGTTAGGTTCATTTACTAATCAATCTACATTTTTTTCCCCACTTCATTTACCAACCAGATTGCAAGACAACAGCAGCAGCTTCTGCAGCAACAGCACAAAATCAACCTCCTCCAGCAGCAGATCCAGGTCAGTCAAAGCATTTCTGTTGGCCCTCTACCACTCAGCAGCTTACACCTCCTACTTTTTTTCTACAATGATTACTACTCCACTTCTGCCTCTTCAGTATAATTAGAGCACCAGGGTTGTCACCATGATCCAGATGTCTGGATTTATTTGCACAGATCAATAAAATTAGGCATTAAAGTAAATATCATGGCTAACTTAAGTTTGCCACTACTTCTTTACTTCTTATTCCTTTATCGCTGATTTTTTTTGTGTGTGTGTCATGCTGACATTCGTCACTTTCATCAAATGTTAATTGGCCGTTGGTAATCGGGAGGACTTTAAAATATGTAGGCGAATAATTAGCACATCTTAATGAACAAAAAAAATGGGGGGAAAAGTAACAACGGCTAATGAGTTGTGTTGATGGAGAAGTGCGTGGAGGTGGGGGACATGAAAGAGGCTGGTAAATGCCTCCGAAATGAGTAGATCCCAGAAGGGCAATATGGCACGCTTTCACACAGCACGCGACCTGCTGAAACCTACATTGTCACCATGACCTGTGCCTGCGACACGTACTTCCTTATGCCGCCTCGTGGACTTTTATGTTTTGTTCTACTTTTTCAGATGTGGATCATGCCAGATGTTATCTTGCTCACCGCGTGTGTATGTTTGTGTGTGCTCTGTGCAGTATAGTACAAAGCACAAAGGTGCAGAGGAAGACCACCCACGCAGCATGTAGCTGAATATGGTCAAGGATATGTACAGGGTAATCCAGGGTTGCTTGCTGGCAGTGGTCAAGGCTGCGAGCCTGGCTGCCTTTGTGAGGCTAACATTATCCTGCCGGGTGTGTTTGGTGTCAGGCACATCCTTCTCCATTTGCCTCCTCCTTCTCTGCTTGTTCTCAAAACTCTCCGCATCAAAACTTTAAATATTCACCTGCAGCAAACTCCTGCAGAATCAACATTCAGATATTTTTTTGATAAAGAGTATCTTCTCCCCATATACTGGGACATACCACATATAATACAGCTTATTCTTATGATCCAAAGAGCAAAGAAAACATCTGTTCTCAAAGAGCAGTTAGTACAACAAGCAGATTTATGGCCAGGGCATCAAAATGCCTCTTTCAATGGCTCTTTACAAGAGGAAGACTGCACTCTCAGCTTACTGTGGAGTAGCCACTAGCCTGGACCTTTCGCTTCAACAGTGGACAGTCTATTGGAAAAACAATTCCATACGACATTCCACTACAGACAAGCACATAGCATGACACTCTGTGTAGAAAACCCTCGAAAATGAAGTACCTTATACACTGCCGAGGGGCTAGTAATACTCATATGATAGAGAGCTCTTTACTTATGCACGTTGAGCATAAGGGCACAGCCCTAAAGGATCTCCCTTTTCGAGGCCCTTGCTTTCATCACAGAGTTATAGGCAAATGTTACCTGAAAATTCCCCTTGATGGATACTTTTCAGAGAGGGTGAGGTTTCAAGTGTTTATGGGAAAGTGCTTCTAAATATCCATTTCAAACACTTGAACGGAGATACAAGTAAAGCCCTTTCTTGTAGAGCCCAGTTAGCCAGTTTTCCCCTGACAAAATGAGATCTCTCCTGATTAAAAAAAAAGCCACATCCACAATTAAATAAAAGAATCTCATGGTCAGACCATCTGTTCTACTTGCCCATCAGCCTCTCCTGGCTGCACTGGGCACGCACAACTCAAAAACAAGTCGCTCCCAAGACTTTAATAAGTTTCACTGTGTGCAACATTGTTTATCAGACAGCAAGTTATTTAGAGAAGAATATGTTCTCTGTCCTTAACCTATGGCCACTCCTCTCAAGTTGGAGTATCAGCAAGAGTAGATAAAAGAGAGTCAGGGGCAAGTTAGCGCAACGGTTTCTGCCACTCTGTTTTCATTAGTGCTGCCTCTTAAAAATGCCCTGGTCATTTTAATATACAACAGCTTTGACTTAATTATTTCTGTAAACAAGCTTCCATCCTGTACTGCGCAGGCCTTTAGCAAAGTGGTAAGCAGCGCTGAGGGATTGAGTTACTCTGCTGTTAGCATGGAGAGCATTAAACTTTATTGGAGACCCTCCTGCCATCAAAGTCCTTCTGTTTTGGCTCGAAGGAAAATGTAAAGAAAGCTTCTTGCTCAGGTCTTCTACTGATGATGTGACATTTGACACCGTAAAGGGTCCACACAATAAAACCGAGGGGACCGCAACTGGAGGCTGTTTCTGTTATGCGTGTGCTGTCAAGGACTTTTTTTTTGCATATAAATTTAAGTTGAATCAGAAGTAGGTAGTTATTAGGTTTAGTAAGCGAGGTTTGGTCCAAGGCAGCAAGTAGTTCAATCGAATTCTTCTTTTGAATAGCCAACTCTCATTTTATCCTTTCTCATCATTCCAACAAGAGACGAAAAGAGATTTAGTCTTTGTCCCTCGGGATTAAAATGTCACTTGTTTTAAGATAGCAGATGTTTTGATTGAAGCGTTAGAGGCTTATCAAAAGTTAAAGCTCAAGGCTTTGTGTGTTTTTCCCTCAGCTTCTTTGTATTTTTCAGTTCATCCTCCTCGTTGAAATCGTCTTGGCACTAATTCAATCCTAGGGTTAGATTAACTCTTGAGTTGATTTAAGTTGAAAATCTGAAACCTCACCATTGCAAGACTCATGTGACACTTAAACATATATATATATTTATATATATATATATGAGCCATTTAACTCTGTTTCACTTTGTTTGTGGGAATGCATGAGAGGTAAAGACAAGGCATCATTCAGGATATAAAATTTTAAAAAGTATGAGACATGGAGCTTTAAGGCACTCAGGTGTTGTGCCATCCATAGCCAGACCATAAGAATAACTCCATGCACCTCACTGGGTAATAAGCCCAGTTCATGTTTTCCTCAAGGATGGGTCTGTTAAGATACAATCCCTGGTATGACTCTGTATGCAAGTAAATACACATATACATCCACAAAGGTGATAGTGTACAGTACACAGGCACACAGGGACCCACGCACTGATACACACATCAATGGAATAAATACTGGCAGAAAGGTCAGGGTGAACTTTATCTTCACAAACAGGCTGGAGAAAGCCGAGCTCCCCACATGAAACAGAGGGACACTTTTAATTCATAACATTTAATTTAATTTCCTTTTTTTAATCCATGAAAAACATCACAATATCATGACACTGTCATTTGTCATTGGCTGTGGCATTGATGTGCTAACTCTGAGGACACTGTGAGACCCAAGATCGGCAAGCTAACAGTTTCAATGTTGGCTGGCAAAAGTTCTTTTTTGCCCACATTTATATCTCACTCCATGAATGATCTGTTCGTCAGCCAAGTTATTCAGTTTATCTCCCTTTGACCTATTCTTCTCTCCCGACATACGACCTAGCTATAAACTCTGACCTCGCTGAAAGTAAGCGCACATTTTTGGTCCATTTAACCTCATGTCCACAAACACGGCTTGCTGAAAATGAAAACCAGAGATTAAAAGAGAAAAGGCCAGTGTATTAGTGTCCACTGCACACTTCAAGGTCTTAGTGGCTTCCTCACATGTGTCTTTAATGGTGTCAAGAAACAGTGGGGGACACTACTAAAGGTTTCAAGATTAAAGAAGAAATTCAATAACACCAGCATTAATCCGCCAAGAATTTTACAAGGTGGACAATATAGAGATAGATTTTTGAAGATGAGACGGTGCATAACAGACTTGCAGGAAAACATGCAGTTTGATAGAAAAAGGTTCTGCATTAATTCTTCATAGAGTTCATATTTTAGCCAATGGCAGGGTTATTACTAACATATCTTTCCCAATCTTTTTGTCAGTGTATCACACACTGTAAAAGTATTGTTGTCGTTATTTTACAGGAAAAGACTTCAAAATAGGTTTAAAAAGGGTTTGAAAGAGTGCAGCTTCAGTTTTTTGACCCCTTTTCTTTCTAATGCTTTCTAATTCTTTAGTCTTACCACAAAAACAGAGGTGTTTAATGTCAGTTGACATAGTGTTACAAGTGAAAAAAAAACTTTACAGTGATGTGTTTTATTCAGACGACACAGAACTCCCATATTTCTCATAGAAATCAGAAAAGTCACAGGAGGATGTCTGTACCTGTCCATCTGTACACAGTAGCTGAGGAGTCTGCACTCACATAATTTTCTCTTTCTTTTAGTTTGCACCTACAGATATCAACTCTGATAATCTAACTTTAAACAAACATCAAGCTTTATATTTAAAATAAAAAAGCAGTTTTTGTTTGTTTCGGGGGCTTTATTTCACATCTTCTGGAAATATCCATAATAGCTTAACAAATAAACTTTTCCTTAAGTGTCCGGTGCGGTTGCGGTTTGGCAGATGACTGACATCAAGCCTGACCCGCGGCTGTCATCAAGTCATTCTTTCAATTTCAAACGTTTTCAATCAAATCCAGCCTTTTCTTCTGGTTTAGCTTACTCGTAGATTTCTGCATTCTTGTTGTGATCCCCTTCCACTGTGATTCAGACGCAGCTTTTGATGGTTGGGGTCAGGGTCACGGTCCTGTTACAACACAAATCATCAAGCCAGTGCAAGGTCTTTGGCAGCATTTGGTAGTTTCCCACACATAATTGGCCTGCATTCAGTATTCCAGTCTTGACAAACCCCGCACGGATGAAGAATTAAATCTTTGTTTAGTGCTGCGCAAACAGTTATCTCACCAGATCTCGCACCAGATTTGATCAAATCATACTGGTCTCTGTAATAAATAGTCTTTTAGTACTTCTGTTTGGTCTACCTTTTTATCATAATGAAATGGAATATGCATCCGATCCTTTGCAATAATTTAATGCTGATTTCGTACCGCTACCAATTTAGAGGAACAAAAACCCAAAACTACAGTATAATGGTAAATATTTAAAATCAATCAGATGAGTTTAAATAAACACGGGGCCGTATGGTAATTGCTCGAAGATAATAGTGCTAATTTGTGTATTCTCTGATGCTTTTGTTGTCTCCCCGGCACAAATGATTTTCTCAGTGTGAGACTCTTATTAATGCACTGGCTGGGAAAAAAAGGAAGCACAAAAATAGACATTGTTAAAGAGAATGTGTAAGTCCCCCAATTAGCACAGCTAGACTGGAAGTGTTAGCATGATAATAAGAGAATAATAGAGCAGGGGAATGGTAATGTGTGTGTTTAAGTGTGGAAGTTTGCGCTGCTGTGTGCACTCGTGTCTGCATAGACTCTGTTCTTTCCCTGGTATTGAAGAGCTCTATGTTAGACTGCTAGTAGGATTATGTGGGGGCATTAACAGCCTAGTCAGACAAGCTTGGCTCTCACCCAGGGAGGCTCAGTCCAGCATGTTCATCCTCCATTTAAGGAGACTGTTAGCTGATGAAGATGTGCACATGCAAGGCTGAAGATAAAAGAAAGCGGTGACCCGACTCATTAGCCCCTGTGATTTAATATATTGACACTTGGATACAAATAATTCCATTTAGTGGACTCTATCGGCGAGGTAGGACGGATCAATTTAATTAGTTATGAAATGTGACTCCTTGTCAGGGAGCAGAAGAAATGCTGACGTTAAACAAAGTCACGTGCAATTTAAACAATAAAGCCATCACGGCCCTGTTAAAACTTAATGATGCACAAAAAGGTGCAGCAGTGGCAGTGATGGTTCGCAAATGAAGCTGAGTGGCTGTGCAGTTAGTATGTAATGCATTTGTCTGTTGCTTTAGAATTTTATACATAGCTGCCTACAGTGCTTTAGAAGGTATGGGGTTTTCCCAGTCTCCTTTTTATCAGTTTAGTGTGAGTAATAGTAAACATGCTTACTCGACTGTATCGATTTAAAAAGATAAAGAATGTGGAATTAAAGTAAAGGAAGGATGGAAGGATCGGTACTAGGTAGCTTTCAGTTGTAACTTATACTACTTGTCCTGCATCTTTGCCAATGAGGTAAAAGTATAACATTAACAGATTAGTTACTGCTCTTTTGTGAAACTGTACATTGCACAAAGGAGCCATGCATTTGAGTAATTGGCCTTTTGTTTATTAGACACCTCAGCAGCTTAAGCAGCGATAATTTAAGAGGCTCCATATCAGAGGTGCTACCTGAAAGGCTGTCACGTGCGAACTCACACCTGAGGGTCTACTTAAAATTAGTCACCTGAGGGGTTTCCAAAGCAGCCGTGGGACAGGTTCATTTATAACACAAACGTCTCACTCTATCGGCTCTCTCTCAAAAGTGACAAGAATAATTTACACAACAGAGAAGATTGTCTGGCATACAGGTATGTGAATTTGCCTTTAAAATGAATCAGGGTGTTAAATAATCCAGATAGCTGAACATCTACACACACACTCACACACACAGATGATGAAAGGAGCGCTTTTACGTTAGGTCCGAATATCACAATAAAGCACCTGTTCGGAGCACCAGAAATCTTCCCTGGATCGTGGAAAAGCAGCTACACTTAACAACCATTGTACCCCAGCCCCCGAGAGGAAAAATATCAGTTAAGGGAGAACACATCCTCCAGTGTGATGCAGACTTAGTTTCCTCTCGCCCACCGCACCGACTGTGTTTTCTCTGCTAATGTTGTGCAAACTGTTTTGTCTTTGCGCTGGCTTTGCGTGGCCGTCATCCTCAGCAGTGGGCACTCTCACAGGGAGAAGGAGCTGCATTAATAGACTCTACTGTGTACAGGCAGCCGGCAGGAAGAAAGGGGCGCGTGTTTTCCTAGGGCAGGGGTGGCAAAGCAAAGCATTCAGCCCATGGCTAATTCAAAAAAGGAGCTTTTTGTTTTTGGGGTGGAGGAGAGTCCAAGCATTCCCCAACCAAACACAATGAATGAGCTATTTTGTCCATATATATTTTTTTTTTGAACATACATTTTTATTTTTGTTTGTTTTTGTAGAATTGGATTAACAAATTATGAATTTATTTTCTTAAATTATATCACTAGCTCTTTTTTCATTTTATCAAACAGTTTGTTTTAGACACGTCACTGTACATAAGCTCTCTTGTTTTATCTTTTACAAAATTTAACGCTTTGTACTTCTCCATCATAATTTGAGGACGTTTGAAAGTGTCAGCGCGCTCGTGTGTCTAATAACGTTGCCCCTTCTGACAGGCCTCCTTTCTTCTGAACAACAGAATGGGCTCTGTTGTGTTCTGTGGCCCCAGCAGCTGGGAGGTAACAGGGAAGACAGAGCCTCAGTCTATGAAAGGAGGACAGGACAGAGGGGGAAACCCAGTCGTGGTGCGGACAATTCTATCACGCAAATTAGATGTGTTTCGAACTCAGACAAGAAACTATTTCTCATTAACTATATACCTCCAAAAGAGGTGTTTCCCTTTTAATTTTAAATACATTTTAAAGAATTTTAGTGCCTCATGGTGAAATTCCCCACTTCCCCTGCAGTGTGCCCATGAAGCCAGCTGATATCCACTGGTCTTCAGACCCCAACTGAGGTAGTTAATTTGCTCCCTTTTCGGCACAGTGTACAGCTGTCAGTGTGCTGTCAGGTGATTTCTAATCACCTCTTTTTGGAGGAGGTAATCCACTAAATTAATGCGCCATGTTTAAAAAAATTTAAACACAGATAATGTATCAAAACAGAGAGATATAGCACAAACACTTCACACATAACCACTTAATTAAAAACCAGAATAAAATACCTTGAGGTTAGACCTTGACATCTAAATTCTATAACATCTTTTTTATTCATGCATGGCATATGTAATGGCATGATAATATGTGCTTTCTTTATCCTGTTTTTGTCTTCCTATTTTACCACTTTGCATCACACTTGGACTTTTATTTCCTTTTCAAAACATTTAATACTAAAGCTACACTGAATCTGAGTAGAGTGCACTGTGCAGAAACCCTGTAAATGCCAGGCACTGTATTTAAGCAAACAGTAGCCTGCAGTTTTATCCAGGATTCCAAGGATGTCAAGAGGAGCCATGATGAGGAGGAGGGCTAGAGTGGAGGGATTTGGGGTGGGATGTGTTAGGTGGGTCAGAGGGATGGACTACCCTGCTTTCAGCTCCCATCGACTTAATATAGACATATTGGAATGGCACTTTTCCAAGAAGGCTTGTTGTACTTTGTAAGGAATTAGTGGAACCATTGCTTATTCCCTCTGGATGGCCTGACCTCACTCTGGATTTTTACTTAGTGTAACACATGCAGAAATGAAGGATGTGTGTCGTCACACTCGAGCTTAAGCGAACAGTGCACACTTCATAGCCGGTGCTGTGCGTAAACAGCTCACAGAAAATAATGCAGCTTTTTTTATACTATGTCTGATTTTTGTAGAAAGGGGTGCTGTAAATGGTTTCAGAAGCAGGAAGGAAGTGAGGAGTCAAAGACAGACTCTTGAACAGGACAAAGGCCCTTTGTCGCTGACATGAAGCTCTCCAGGGTTTCCAGCGTTAATCTGGCCAAGCATGAATAATGTGGTAAAATGAAGACCTTCATTCAAAAGCAAAAGTCTGGAGCTCAAAGTCTTGTTCAAATCTATTGATCTATTTGTCTGATTATCGTTAGTTACAGACAAATCCAAACATCATCAGATCTGTGTTTGATTAATGTGCATGTCTCCCACGTAATGTAACTATTCAGTGTGCAGCAGAAAGTGACCAGCAGTAATCGAGTAACATCTGATTGTATTCAGCAGAAGTGCTTCCACTGAGTGATTTTCCTCCTGGCTGTGCTGCGGTACACTGTACACCCAGCAGGCTCTGTTCATACGCAGTGGCGGGTGTTAAACACATCCTGCTGTCTAGTGTCAGTTTACCGCGTGTGCTGCTGTTGGGATGTAGCCAGCTTACTCCCGATCACGTTCCCCTTAAATGAATCACAAAAGGTGATTCTACTAGCGAGCGTTTGGTGTGGAACTCAGTGGGGAGAAAGGTGGAAACAAAGTGTGAACTATCAGTTCTTATACCAACAGCTTACGTCTATCCTCCTTGGGTGAAATTACAGAACCTCTCCAAGAGAAAATGTGAAAACGAAGATTAGCGAGGGCTGACAACTACTAAAGTGATGAAGTAATTTTTATTTAAATGAGGTGACAGTGAAATGTGAACTCTCTTCAGGAAGATTACTGGTGACTGTGATCTTTTCACAGTGTGTGAGGTGTTTATTATAGTCTAAACTTTACAGAATTAAAAATCAAAGTCTTCAGATTTTTTCACCGACCTGTGGTTTTATTGTTGTCAGTCACTTTTTTATAAAATTACTTCTTGCAAGTCTCCTCATGACAAAAGTGTGCAGATTATATCGAAAACAAGGATCTGTATATGGCACAAGTGTTAAAAAGAGTGAAATGGTAATTAATCAGAATAGAATATTGAGGATCTCATAGGTCCTTTCAAGCTAATAACCGTGAGCTTTGGTGCTAGCAAGGTAGATGTTTGCCTTTTTTGCCCCTTTTGTATTTGAATCTTGGTAATACTGAATGATTCTGGCAGTAAAAACAAAAAAATTCTTACAGTTTCTTCAACATGGACCATTGTTGTCTACAGTGATTAGCAAACCTGAGCGTCAGTCAGTGCATGAAAGTGTAAGAGGGTTCAGACGGGATGCCAGCAGGGGTCTTGAGGCCTCACGGGTGCTTTGTGGAGGCTATAACAGACAGTGAGGAGCATGGGTGTTGACAGGGTCCCAAGTGAGTGCTGTAATGCGCTGTTCATCTCCATTTGCAGTGCGGTTTTTGGAGCCGCTTGCATGAGTGCTGTGGGTGGATGCTTTCTGGTGTACTAAAAAACACCACCGTTCACTGTTCTCCGTTTACCATCACCTTTGCCTAATGTAGCTCTGTGAAATGTGGAGCTTGTTTCTAATCACACTGCTTTTTTTATTTTTTAAATTAAAAGTGCATCTTTCATTTAAAATATGTGAAGTCTAATCTGTATTTCTGATGCTTCATAGGGATGCTAATTAACAAAACTGCTATAAAAAGGACTTTATCACGCATGCATTAGTGCAGTAATAAAGTGATCTTTGTGTGTGAGTGCATATTGCATGTGTTTTAAGTGCTCTGAGAAATAAAAGGAGCTCTTTTAACTCTACACTTTTTTTTTTTACACCTTATGTATTTACACATCAGACATCTGAACCGTCTGCTTGCCCTCTGCAGTCTGACCACAGGATGTGCTGCTGCTTTGCGCCATTGTGAAGTTTACATGCTGTCTTATTAAACTTACTCTTAAAGGAATGATCTGTTAAAGTTGCAAAATAAGGAACCTGCAGCTTGAAAAGTGTGTGTGTGTGTGTTATATCATTTTAAAATTTAAATTCTTCCTTTAAAAAAATGAAAAAGAAAGCGCTCTCTTATAACATACAGTTTGGAATCGCACACACAGTAGATGCAAGTGAGTTCTATTTATCAAATACCAGCATCTCCTTGAGAGGGAAACAGATTGTGTACTGGGCTGCTACAGACTTCATCAGGTCATCTGAATTGATGATACATGTTGCAAGGGAGCCCGTTTCCCCCGGAAACCTCTGCTGGAGCGCATGCTGGCAGAGACGGGGGCCTCAGCCAAGTCTGTCTGACTGATCACTACAGATGCTCCTCTTCAAGTATTCCGAGTCAGATCCTTATTGCTGTGTCTTGAGGGACAAACAATAGCACCTGTTCCTCATAAGATAGCCCATTCATGTATCTTTAATGAAGCCTGGGGGCAGATGGTGTGAAATGACATTATCCAGTACTTAGCAGCGCTAAGACAAAGGAATAGCACTGCCAGCATAACAATGCTGCTGTATTTATGAGGGAAAGGGAGAAGGCTGTCTGAGCGCCCCACATCTGCTCCACTTCATTCCCCCACTCCTCAAGATCATCTTGGCATTAGAAATATCCTGGGCTCTTCGCCCATGGATAGATGGACTTTCGGGTAACTCTTATAAAGTGGGCGGGATGATGGAGTTGTAGAAACAGAGCAGAGTGCAAGTTAAACATCCATGTTGATTTCCTTAAAGTATACTTTATTTTTCTGCCACGCTGCTTTAAACAGTCGATTCTAAAAATAAGGGACTCGTGAAAATATTATAATCTGCTAAGCCACTGTGCCAGCTGTTAATTGACAGCTCAGCTAACCTCCTCTATTTGTTGCCACCTTTAAGCCGCTCAGAATTTGATTTGCCTTTCTCTGACATTAGCCGCTGTAAATTAAACTTTAATGCATCGAGCTCATTACCGAAAATCACAACCATTCAACTTCATTGCATTTATTTCCCCTTCAACGCACAGTTCGGATCTGTCTTGCCTCAATGAACCTTGTATATTTGCCCCATATTTTAGAGTAATAATAGTAATAAAAGCTTATATCCCAGATGAAATTATATCATTTAGAGTTTATCATTTGCGTTTGCTGGAGAAATGCATACGTGTATCAAAAATGCTTGTGCTGATGTCTCTCATTATAGTGTGTGTATAAAGTGTGGATGGCCTGCATACGTCCCTTAAACAATTTTGCGGTATTATTTAATGTACTCAGAAAAAACACTTTAACTTTAAATTTAAAATGTGAAGTTAAAAAAATGAAGTGCTGATTTAAAACACCTACAACTGATGCATGTTAGCAAACTCCTGAAATATGAACTACCATGCAGCGCACTTAAAGGGACTTGAGGGAGCCCTTTCCTGCCCTGTGACTGCTGCACATTCAGCACCAGACTCCATCTGTTTTAACAGTCCAAATACACAGGCAGAGAAAAGCTGTGTGCCCCTGCCTGTCACTGGCCCCACCTCATGTTGTGACATTAATTATTGTGTTTTTCCATATGTTCCATACATGCAAGGCCAAGCTCGATCTTTCACTCGCTCAGCCTGGAAACTTGGAACACAAATCCCCATAAAGCAATGTTTTATTTAAGGACATTTGTCGCAGTCTCCTTGGCCATTTATTTTTTCTTCAGCAACAGCACATTTTACAAAATTACTTTTCTATTCTTTTATAATGCACTTTCTGCACTTGCACTTCCATAAACGCTCAGTAGGCATAAAATTCTTCTATTTATTTAGTTTTCAGTCTAGCTTTGCACCTCTGGACAGATCAATAAAGTTGTTTAAAGTAGGTTTAGCCTGCTAGCTCCGAGAGAACCTGGGTGCAACTGCTCCTGTAGAGGGTCTACAGGGGGAGCAACCCCGACTGAAAAGTGGAGATCATAGCAGAGCTCAGCCATAACACGGGACAGGTTGATTTCATGCCCCAATGCAGCGGCAGTAATTGCACCCAGGCCCGTTTTATTGCGAGTTGATTTTAAGGAGGGATGAATGGAGAAACATTCTGTAAAGTGTTTATTTTGGGGGATGACCTTTATTAACCCATTTCCAGGCAGGTTCCCCCGAGGTGATTTGGTTCAGCCCTAGATTAACCCTCACAGGCCCATGGTAGCCAGGCTGCGCCCTATCATGGAGTTTCAGGAAGCAGAGAGTGACAGTAAAATTGGACTTGCAGCATGTGTGCAAACCCCCACATAGCACTTTTGATACATAAGCTACTCACCCACCCTTGACACACAAATGCGGGGAGTTTGTACTGATATCCCCAGTAGGCGAGTCAGCAACAGGCTGCATGGTGAAGGTTAATATGTGAGTTGAACACAGACTGGGAAAGACATTAAGATGAAAAAGAACAAGCACTTTTCAATGGCCTGCAATTTTCACTCCTAAAAGCAGTGACATTAAATTTCTGGATGTCTTTAGCTTTTTCTAATATGAACAAATGATCATCCAGGATTCTGTTACAAGTTAAGCTTCCCTTGAGGTTTTTGTGTCGTCATGCATCTACACGCTGATCGGTTCTGGCACTGCATCTGCATCAGACGTTAAACAATCTTCTTGCAGAGTGTAACAGCTAGAAAGTTGGTTTACTACAGGTCTTTAATAAACATGGCATACTCATCAGTGAGTGCTACGGTTCTCTTTGACCTTAGGTTTTATTAAAACCAAGCATGCTGTACATCTTTGATATTCGGAGTTATCATTTTATAGATTTAATACTACTTTCAACACATATACTGCTTGCCACAGAATCCATACAAAACTATTGCGCCTCTCTGCTTTCCATCCTACAGCACATGTCACTTACTCTAACTTATGCTGTAACAATGTGTGTATGCGGGCCTTTGATGTGCCGAGGTGAAATTGTGGTTTGGATTAAGAGCAGGCGTAGCTCAGCCAGGTATTGTGTGAGCACACGAGGGCCGTCATTGCCGCAGAGACCCCTGTCAGCACGCGTTAGCAAGAGCTGTGATCTGGCCTCCCCCTTAGTGGGCTCTGTGTTTCTGTGTACTATGCCAGTGCTTAGGCCTCTCTCTGATCTCTGCTCCCTATCTGTTCAGCAGGTCCAGGGTCACATGCCTCCGCTCATGATCCCCATTTTTCCACACGACCAACGCACTCTAGCAGCAGCAGCTGCCGCCCAGCAAGGCTTTCTCTTCCCTCCAGGAATGTCTTATAAGCCAGGTACGCTTGCAAATTTAAGCCATTTTGGTCATATTGTCCTTCTTTTCTCCCTTGCTTGCTTTGTCTTCACCCCCTTTGTGCTTTTAACCACAACTATAATTTTCAGTCTGGAAGCTGTTAGACTTTAATGCTTCATTCACACTCTGGCTGCTGGCATGCTCTGCTGTGTCTGAACACAGATTTGAGAGCAACGCCTGGGAATGTTCTTGTCCATGTGGAACAATAGATATGGGTGGAAAAACAGAGGAATATAAACATGTCATCGGCATGAAAGTATCTTTCAGGAGTGCACTGGCTATAATAGTTTTTTTGTTTTCAAAGTATCTACTGTCAGAGATCCAAGAACATGGGAGACGAACCCTGCAAGAAGTGCTTTCCAAATCTATCGTAATAAAAAAGCAACTCCCCTGTTACAGTTTCACACAATTATACCCTGTTATAGTCAGATTAAGTCATTAAAACACAGTTAGGAGTTGGATAGTCTGTACATGATGCAAGAACAGGTTTTTCTGTACAATTACTGTTTGCGCTGCCTGTAACGGCATGCCTCACTTGCTTCCTTTGTATTATGGAAACATATTTTACACATTGTAAAGTTTTCCACGTTACAGTATGTACTTAGTCCCAGGGCAAGGTTATATATACATATATTTAAAAAAAATGGTTGTTTTGTTACGCACATCATTTATTTAACAAAATTCAGCTGAATCTTGTCCACTGAAAAAGGTTTTCCCATTTTCACCCCAAGGCAAAAAAAGTGTTTTTATGTTGATGAAACCTTGAAAAAGAAAAGTCTTTGTCTGAAGAGGACTATAAACAGAAAACTGAGAAGAGTAAGAAGTCAGCAGGTTTGCAACACAACATTAAAAGGTGTGGTAGTGCAGTTAATGAATTAACTATAAAACCACAGGATGAAAAAGAAAGTCAGCTATTTTTGAACTATGGAGCCATGACAGCTTAAACAAAGTGCCTGAGGGGGAGTCTTTTACCAGTGTGCTTTTTGCAATAGGTTTGACACGGAAAATGTTTTAGTTCAAATAACAGGAGCTATTATGGAATCATGTTCAGGGGTCACCATGTGCACGGGTCTTGCATAATTCATGAGCTCATGAAGAAGTAGCAAAGGAGGTCTGAAAATGACTCTTGTAGTCAGAAGAGGTATTTTCAAAGCCTTTATTATTTCTTCCCTGTCCAACACAATATACACAATATATCCAGAGAGCACAATGTTATCATCACCACCTGCAGAGTGTACAGGATGCTTCTGTGTCCTTTCTCCATGAAGTGAGCGGTGAAGCATTTACTTCCAAGACTAAGGCACACTAATCTGATGTTATCATTATGAGACAGCTCCCAGGGACCACTGCTTATGACCCCCAAACCTGTGGTGCTCTCATGGCAACAGATTCATTTTGGCACCGTAGTGGTAAGTCATCACCCCGTCCACTGGCTGTGCTCAATGGCCTGGTGCTGCATGGTAGGCAGGCACAGTCATAGAGACACCAAGTCATCGCTTAAACAAATAGATATATAAGTTGGACTTCTTAGCCTGTTTGCACTGTTTACACAGACATGGCAGCATTCAGTCTGAGGTGCCTTTAATGGAGCTGGAGAATGACCCCATAGTCTTTAGTCTCTGCCAGTCGCCCTCATAGGTATCCTGCTGACAGTTGATAGTTTTCTCATGCTATCTTATTTTATTTTGTTTTATTAGTTGCCAGATTTAAACTATTCTGTCTTTGTAGTGTTTGTTTTTCAAGTCATTCAAACTGGATGTTTACTCTTTATGAGTAAGTTGTATGAAGAAGGATTCTTTTTATGTGTGCAGAGTGTGTGTCGCAGGTTCCATTGCTAGACTTAAAGATCTGCAGGGCCTCAATCAGGGATTACTCAAATCACAAAGATATTTCTTGGTATATTAAAATGTACTATATATTGCTACCTGAAGCCCCGTTGCTTTTGCTGGGTTTGGCATTGGGCTGCAATACTAAAAATGCAAAGACATTTAATTTTTATTAACAATATTTATTTGTGATCTTCTGCTTTTCACAATACAAACAAACCATGATAAAACACTGTATATACATATGCAATCTAAGAGAAAACAAAATATTCCTCTAATGTTTGAGAGCACGTCTCATGTCCAAACAGAGTTGCTGTCTTTTTCATTTTGGCAAAGTTAATGTGACTCAACTTCCAGTCAGGTTGTGCTATTGTACAGTAATCTTGATTCTTGTTTCATACAAAGTGCAGATCCAAGGATTACTGCTTGAAATTCTTTGGAGGCACCAGCAAATGCACACCTCAGCTTGTATTTTGGGTTAAACTGCTGCTGCAACATTTTGGATTAGAAAAAACTTGTTTTTTTCCTGTTACTTTCAGTGTAGTTAAATCCAATGCCAACTGCAGAAGCTTGGTAAAACTCAAACGTGAGATTTTACTGGGGTACAGCAGATTAATGATGGGGCACATACCCCTGTGAAAAGGGTTCAAGCGATGCCTATGTTCCATTTTTTACTCGGCAACAGTTCATTTGTTCTCCTTCACATTGTTCACATTGCTCGGAAACCTAAAAATTGCAACATTGAACGTGAAGCTGGTTGACTAAGTGAGTTTCATTAATCACAACCTGAGTCATATAAAAATATACATAATCACTATCTGTAAGCACTTAATTGGAAGCATCCTGGAGCACTTTGTCTGGACTGGCACAACAGCAATACAAAAGCATCCCCTGTCATTTTTGCCCCCATAAAAGCCTGATTTCTGTACTGTGTCATTTCTGTGGGTCATTTCTGTACTGTTAGTGTTAACATCACGTGAGACAACGATAAATACTATTAGATAAGTTACTTTTTAGATTTAAGGAATATATTTTTGCGTGTCACAGACAAAATGACAAACCAGCTCCCAAAAATTGCAACAAAGTCACTTGTAAATGTAGCTCAGCTAGTCACTGTTCAGAACAGCTATGCTATAAATGACAATGCAATGTGGGATCTTTGTGTCTCTCCTACGATGCTCTCAAATCTAAACAACGAAGTGCTTTACTTGTTTCAAGTTAAAGGAAACTTAAAAGCTGGTGAAAAAAGATGATCAGGTTTGACAGTTGCAGTCATTCATTCATAATTTGATCTACCCTAAGAAAGGTTTCAGCTACATCTGTCAACCCTCAGGAGATCTACGACTTATTTCTTGGCACCACATGAGGGGGGAAATATAGCCTGTTGTGACTATGGCGTCATCAATACGACCCCCCAACCCCTCTTAGTGTTTAGAATCCAGGCTCTCAACAGCAAAGCAACAAGGACCCTTTTTTTTTATCTTTTTTACAAAGGAAGTAAAACATTTTAAATGCTTTTCCTTTTCGTTACGAGGGGTGCTAACCTGCAGGAGTTTACATTCTGTTGGAGTCTGGTGCCTAGACACAGACTTTGATGACCCAAGTCCCAGACTTTGGAGTCTCAAGATCCCTCAGCAGTCGTCGTGCAGCACATGACCCTCCCCAGGTTTCACATGACATCTAAAGACATTCAGCCATTTATTATCCCCCAAACCCTACGTCACAGACAGCAAATGAGACAGGGAGAAAAGCGAGACCAAAAAAAGGAGGTGTGTAGAAATAACCACAGCCCCCCCCCCCCCTACATCCAACTTAGCACTATTTGAAACCACTTCTGCTATGTGATTTTATTTGCTACTAAATGGGGATTGGATTTCCATGGCCTGTATCACATTGTGCTGTGCTGTACAAGATTGCAAAGTGAGGCGAGCGGACGAGGGCAAAGTGAAAGAGAAGGTGTATACATTTGCCTTGTCTGTGGCTTAATGGCTCCATATGTTTGTGAAGAGAAGTGACAGCCAGAAGTGGGGTCTGAGCGAAGGCCAACTACCCCTCCCTGCTCTCGCAGTGCACGCCATCACCCCTCCTTCAGATTCATGCCTCAAACCTACCTCTCCCGTCTATGAATGCTGTGCTGCCCAGTCTCACTGGGGATGTTCTCTCCGTCTCAACACACAAGGTTGACCGTGTAAAGGCTTCTGCAACCCTATGGATATCACTCACGCTGCAGCCATTTTTATATCCCTGTGTAACAAATGTGCTGATGGTGGGCCAACAGTAATGAATACTGCTGCTATTTGGAGATTATTTCCTCCTTGCTTGATCACAGTGGCATATGAGATAAGAATGTGGTTTTTTTTAACCAGTGTTATTGTGACAGCACACTTGTTCTAACCAGTTTGCATACAAGTGCTTCCACTCTGTTGCCAAAGCTATCACTCAGAAACAAACAATGTGGCACTGAACAATAACCAGACAAGTCTACAGCTGTATGAATTGCCTGAGAGAACATACTGGTCTTTTACAAAAGCACTAACTGAATACCAAGGGAGATATTTAGCATCTAATCAGAACACAAACACACGCACACTCAAGCACACCTTTAAAGAATCCCCACCTTGTTTAACAGTGTCTTATTTACTGTTGTCAGGGGATTTGTAGTGCACAGGTGGAGTAAAAAGGGAATGGTGTGGAACTTTCGTAAGTAATTCTGCTCTTGTTAAACCCCCGTAGGCTTTTTGTTAATGCAGATGTTTGGGCTTGAAGCCGAGCGTTCGTTGCTGTTCGCCACATTTCTGTGGCAAAAGTAGTGGAGGGCCCAGAATCCGTGTTGGCACTTGCCTGGTCGCTGTGGGCCGGCTCATTGTCTGAACCTGTATGCATTGTTGTCTCTTTCTTTCTGTCTCTGACAGGTGATAACTACCCGGTGCAGTTCATTCCATCCTCAGTGGCAGCTGCAGCAGCGTCAGGACTCAGCCCCCTCCAGCTTCAGGTATGTACAGTACTATGACAAAGAATGTTAGCGACGCTCGCCAAGCTCAGGGCAGAAAGGATGGCTAAGCAGCTGTACACTAAGTAATGAGGCGCACACTAAATAATCCTGGAGGCCCCAAGCTCACGCTCGCTTATCACCTTACGTATGTAATTCATCCCATATGATAGAGGTTTCATCCCCACCAGCTCAGCCAGAGAGTTAGGAAGATAATAGTTATTAGAGAGAATGAAAATCACTTTGGTTGCATTAATCACCCACCAGTGAATTTATCGGAAGACAACAGGCTGCAAAAAAAATCTCTTTCCTAATGCTTTCATCTAGAAAATGACTGTGCTATTTACAGTTTATCTCTTTGTAGAAAACAGCTAAGAAAATTATTAAAATTAGTCTAATAAAAAAATGTGTGAGAAGAGGATTCGAGCAACGAGAAATGTTGAGAGAGGCTGTGAGCCCTACGGGCTGCTCCAGGACTTCTCTCACTCAGCGTTTAAGAGCTAAACCTAGGTCAGGGCTTAACCTGAGGCCATAATGTTTAATGTAGATAATTATCTGTGTTCTATTATTCAACTTATCGCTATTATAAATAGTAATAAATATAAATAGCTAATGAGAAATTTTAAATAATTACTTCCCCCCCCCCCCCCAACTTTTCACTGATTTTTATTTCCATTAAAAAAACAAAACCAATGGAAATCTGAACATTGCTGATTGTTGCTTCTCTAATTATGATTTTTCTTAGTAGTTCTGAGTAATTGTAGAATTTCTGTCTGGAAATCTTAGTTGTAGTTCTTTGGAAACAAAAGCAGCAAACAAAGAATATAAAAGTATCCTACCCAGCATATGGTTAAGTGGCCACTGCTGCTTTATCAACAACACCAGTAAGTTATTTTACAGCTACAGAATGTGATGCTAAACAGCAGAAAGAAGTAAACCACGAGTGAAAAGCTAAGCTCAAGACTAAGGGGAGACTCTTTGCACACTGATATATGTGGCATTTGTCCTTCAGAAGCTACCACTGTCAGTGTTAACGAGCCTTGGCAAGTTCGAACAATGCACGCAGCTGGCTCTGAAGAGCCGTGCGTCATTATGCATCCAGGAGAAGAGCTATCAGAAGCATGTAAGGTGTTAAATGAGTCTGTTCATGTTTGAGGATGCGTGTCTGTGAGTGTAAAAGATGGAAGCTGCTTTTCTGAATATCTTTCTGGAGTACATATGCGTGGCTTTGTGTGTCATAGTGAAGTTTATTGGAAAGGAGTGTCAGTTCAGACAGGCATACTCAGCCTATTTATAGGGGTGTATGAGGTCAGATGAAACAGTCGTATATCTGAAGGTTGGGGTAAGAACGGGAGACGGGTCTAGAGTCATTAATTCTGACTATGTATCTAACCCTGGGAATGGGCAAAAACAGTGCCTCCAAGACCATGACTTGGCTGACCTTTACAGAACACAGTAAACAAAAAGAGGTGCATTTTCCATTAATTGAAGTCTGTCAGCCTGTCACATATTCCGCCTGCTGGCTGCTATTTACCCTGCATAGAGATTCCCCTTAAAACAGTAAGGCTAATCAAACATGCCCTTTTCTGCATAGCTGGGATCAACAAACCATGTGACTGCCACCACTTCCTCTACAAAGCGCTGGGAGCCTGGTATGATTAAAACCATCATCTCAACCCAGTCATGGAATTAAGTTGGAGTTGTTTCCTCTCTTTTCAAACCAATAATACCACCAGCAACTTCCTTCATCGAAATTAAACTACTGAAAAGTGTCCTTAAATAAATGCCTGTTTGTGACAGAAGGGACCAATGTGTAGAAAGGAAACACACTTTCTCTTGAAATGAATGCCATCTTAATACCAGCGCCACTTGATATTTTTGAAAGTTTATAAATCATCCAGCGCAATTCTCCATTAACTTCATTAAACTGTCCTGAAATGTTCTAGTTCCCACCCCCAAACCTATTGTTTATCTTCCTTGTGCACGCGGTCACATGAACACACGCAGATACAACATCCCACACACATATGGTTGAATAGGCTGCCCCCCTCAATTAAAATATCTCTTCCTGTCAGCTGAATGGCAAGGTATAATTTTCACCAATTTACTCGATTTCGACTGTGCAATATATGAACCTTAAAAAATTATCTTATTGGTAGAATTAATTCCCACAATGCTGCAGAGGTAATGTGATCAGCCATCCAGCCAAAGAGGCTAGCCGCTCCGTCAGTCTTAATGTTGGCCACGAAGCCTCTTCACAATCTTCTCTGTCATAACAGTCTGGGATCCTCCCCCATTCCCCGCCCTTTCTCGCCAAGAGAAGAAAACCCAACAAGGTAACAAAGGCTTCGAGCTGATGGATGTAAATGAATCTTGCAGGATGCGTTTGAGTGTTGGGAGACTGTAATTTGCTTGTCAATACAGGGTGGTAGCATCACTCTGGTGGCTGGCAGTCTGCAAGTGGCTGTCACCAGGCATTGCTGTACCACAGGGCAATTTCACTCAATGTTTTCCTGACAGATTGGCTCTGGTCCGCAACTCACAGGAGAGGAGACGGGTAAACTATCCCAGCGCGACATGCCCCTCTTCATTAGTGCCCACACAGAGGCGGGATGAGCCTAGGACCAGCAGGAAACAATGGCTCCATCCCTGCCTGTCCCTCACTGATTACAACTGACATGTCTCACCTAACAGAGGAAATTGTGCTGAGATTGTAACCCAATCTCTCCGGACACCTACTATATTCAATTGAGTGAAGATACAAGAAGGGAATTTCCCTAATTCCACAAAAGAATTTTCTATTTGGGATAGCATTTAATTTGCTGTTTGTACATTATTCCTTGCCAACTGAAAAAAACTATTTACTTAAGGAAAATGTGACCCTAATGCATATCGCCCGTCTTCATGAACCGCTGAACAGTTGAAAAACCTTCGAGAAAGCCCTGTTTTTACCACTGGAAGCAGACTTTGGAGTTCAAGCCGTTTTACAGAAAGCATTACTGTAGAAGACAAAACATCTGGGTTCTCTGTATGTAGTGTCACCGCTGGACAAAATAAAAAAGAAACCCTCTGCGTTTACTCAGTCAAAGGTCCATTTTCTCTCTCCTGCTGTCTCATTCTTAAACCTCTTAAACCACCACAAAGTGTCTTAGTTTAAGTATTTCTCTTTCAATTACCCCATGCTATTTTTTGTGTTTCTCTTGGCTTTTTTTCCCCTATGAATTGTCCTGGCGCATGACATCCTCATGCTTTACATTAAAGGAAGCGGAGCTGCTAGAAATAAGACTTTTGCCGCATTTGCAACGGCATCTCTCCAGGGCCACGATAAACCTGGGCCCAGCCTCAGCTCATGCTCCCACTGTAAAGATGAAAAGAAGCCCATATGCTTAGCAACAACCCGGACCAGATCTCGAGCCGACAGACACATCTAAAGGAGTACTCACAGGCTTAGATGACTGGTGCGATAAGAAAGAGTGTTACACAATCAGGTACAAACAGGAAGAAAGTGGGAGAGCAGCAAACCCCGCATTATCTTCTGTTTGGATGTAAATGCCTGTGTAGTACAGATGTGAAGAAATGGCTTCTATCATTAACAAGTGAAGCACTTTTGACTTTGAAAGAGAGGGAGAGAGGAGGAGAGGGGGTAGAGAACAGACATACTGTAGAGAGCAGCTGTTTTTGTGTTTATGAGCAAAGGAGCTTGGTCTTTGAAGGTAACCCAGAGCAGTGCAGCAATGCTGGAGTGTGTGTGGAAGGCTGGCTAATAGGAAGGCTAGGTGAGCAGCTGGATAGAGGCAGTGGTGAACAGAGGGACAGATGGACAGATAGAGTTGATAATGCAGTGAGCAGCAGTGAATGGGAGGGTTGGCTCTGGGGCCCCTGGGCCTGGAGTATCCACACTCACGCCTACACAAGACAGTCTGCGATTGTGTGCATATATACAAGTTAGAAACTGAGAGAAGGACTGGACTGTCTACTCAGTAGTTGTGTGATAGAGAATCCGAGAAAGGCAGTGGGAGGGAAGGAGGGGTGAGAGCAGAGCAGGTTGGGTGCCAGCAGATGAGACAGATGTTGAGCCATACTGGAAAGCATCGGCACAGTGCACCAGGACGCCTTCCTCCACTCTTGACATCTGGGCTTAGCCTGGGTCAAGGCTGCATGGTCGCCCTGGGCAATGAGCCTGTACAAGCCTTGTGGCAAACTGGGCTGGCGCTGTGCTGCCTTTTAAATGGTGTGGTGCACTGAAGCACAGTTAATGCCCTCATATCCAGTCCAGTGCTCAGTGCCCAGGCCAGACAGAGGTGAATGAGACATTGACATAGAGACGCACTCGCACACAAAGAGATGAGAGTGTGTTTAGGAAACCGTGGCTATTAGACAGTGTTTAGACAATGTAAAAGAAGATGTTGGTATATAAAATTGCAATGGCTTAAAAGCAGTTTCCCTATTTAATATATTCAAAAGCCACAGTTGGAAATGTGCAATGCACCGTCATTGCTGGCAGCAAAGAATCTGACAAATATCTGCCACTATATTTTCCACCACATATTGCCACGCTACAACTCATGTCTTTCTTTAAAAAAAGAAAAAAGAAAGACGCACATTTGTTTTTCATCAATTTCTCGTTAAAAGACAAGGCTTACACTCCTGTGTTTCCAGCAGGAAAAACATTCACTCCATAATTGATTATATTGTGTACTGAGCTATCAGCTTTGTTATTTCACTAAACAAATACAGGGCTGCCCGCCCTGATTGCATATCATACTTTTGAGATGTCTAACATCATCAGCAGAGTGTGTAATCTCAGTTTAATGTCACAGGCAGAAAAGTGAACCTCCCCGTTTAACCTCTGCTGCCTCCAGAGGGCTCGTTTTTAATTACCAGAGGCTAACAAGCTGACCTAGGGCGTGTTGTGCTCACTTTGAATCTATGCTTGCTGAGATCTGCTCTGCTCTACTGGGAAATGAGGAATGATGGGGTCAGACGAAGGATATTAGGTTATGTGTTTGCCTTCTGATTTATATGTCCTGTTTTTGTTTTACTTTTTATATTATTTTGTATTGTGATTGCCATACATGTACACTTTTAATGGGACTGGCATGTTTTTCATAGAGAACATAAAATAGAATATTTATCTCTTGCCAGTTCCTAAAAACCCCTGATTGTAATCCCATTAGCTAACATATTCATTTTGATGTTTACATTTGCAAACTGTAGCTCAGCGTGCTGCTTGTTTTTCATGGAAATAAAAAGTGTTAAGAATATTGAGGGTCCTGATATTTTTAAAAGGTTTGACTGCTCCTTCTGTACTCCAGTGTTGGAACACTGACTTTCAGCTTGACCCTCATTACCATGAACCTCTCTCTACGCCACCTGGCAAGCAGTTATGAAGAAGGGGTTATTAGATGTGAGAGCGTCAACTGAGGGAAACAGGCAGATGTGTTCAGCTCAGGGAGACCAGCTTTGGCAGGATACGTCAACTTTCTGACACCGGAGTGATTGTTGTCTCCAATTGAAATACAAAGCCAAAAACATCTATAAACCCTACCAGACTTAATACTGAAAAATACTCACTGAACACTGACATTTTTCCAGTTTCTTCTTGTACACTGTATAGCAACTTAACAGATTTGACTTTCCCCTTGATTGTATTTATTGTTCTTTGGTTCATGGAGGGTTCCTGCTCGGGCTTAAGAGTAGCCGTTGCTTCTCACCCTGTGGCATTGACCTGCTAATCAGTACTAGCATCCTGACTGTGTGCAATTTGAGGCAAAGTCTAATTATGTTCTTTTTCCGGGACAATAAAATTCTTCCCACACAAGGTCAGGGGCATGCCCATCGACAGGCCTGTTAGCAAACATCTGTCCAACAGACTCTTCGACTTAGGCTTGCATGTAGCCTAGAGTGATAGGCAGTGAATTGAGAATATGTTCTTTCTGTCCACTATTTCTTTCTCTCTCTGTCGCTAACCCCACCATCCATCTCACCTCACCTCACCTCACACAGATACACATACGCCGACACAAAGAGTGCCCTTAACAGTGACATTAACTAAGTCTAGCTCAGATGAGAAGAAAATAGAGTTAGGCCCACTCCTGTGTCCGATCCTTTCCGAGACAAAAGACTGTTTGTGAGGGAAGGTGGAGGCAGTGCTATCATTGTGGGAACATAATCAGTCTGTCATTTCCGCTGCCCATGTGCTGTTGTTATCCCTAGGTCCCCTGGAAGAATGGACCTTTTGTACTGCCGCTTATGTGGCAGCGATAAAGTTTCTTACAGGAGCACATATGTGTTTATATCTGCAGATATGTGCATGGACATAAAGTGCTTTATTTGGTCTAAGTCTTCATTTAAACTGCCAAAGGTGAGGACAACAGGGCCGGGTTGCCTTTTCTCATCCAGACAAATGTGTTCTGTGTTCGGCCAAGCAAACCAGGAAATGAGACAAGGTTTGTTGATTGGCCAGTGGAAGCGAAATTAGATTCTCTCTGACAGCACCGTCTGACTGCATAACACAACAAACCATAAGGTTTAGCTAGTCTGAGGATAGCAAGGCAGCAGGGGAGTTAAGGGCTGCTATTTGTCTGATGAAGTGAGGGCTAAGGCTACGTGGAGTAACACATTTTCTCAGACAGTAGCTCTATTTTACAGACCCCTGCCATTTGCAGCAGGAGACAAAACCCAATTTCATCACTTACCTGGTGGCCAATCAAAACACACCTCCAACTGAAAGAAGCCTCCAGTGGGAGTGCTGGATCTGCAGACACACAGAAAAGGCACGAAAATGATCATTTGATTTACAGTTAAATATTATAAATTTTGATATCAAATCAAGAGATAAAAATAGACAAGTTGATTTTAAGATACCGAGCCATAACTTATAAATTACCCTCCAAAATGTGATGCATTTGACTCACGCTGCCTTTTTATGCATCCAATCCCTAATATCAGTGTATTTAACCACCAGTTCAAATATTTGCCACATTATCAACCTCTTAAATTGAGCCTTCAAAGTTCAACTCTATCTGAGGCAATGTTTTGCCATTTGCACCATGCTCTTGGGTAATAATGTCACCAGCAGCTGAAAACCTTACTGAATGAACACCAAGAAATATAAAGTGATTGCATCAGTGTTCTCTGTAAAGATTTCTAATCTTTTATAATGTGTGTTTTTAACATTTTCTGTGATGGCAATTCAACTGCGGTTGGTTGTGGAACGGGACCGTCTCACATTGCTGTGTACAGACAAAACACAGACCAGAAACTTCAATTGCAAGTTGTGTAGAACTAGAGAAACGAGAGATCTTTGCTAACACACTTGCATCCATTCGGCAAACTTTTCTCTGTGATGAGTGGAAAATAGGGGCTCCAAGTATTTGAATGAAAGCCATCTCTGTGTGGTTTTTAAGACTGCTGTCTCTCTCTGGGTTCAGCCTTTGAAATACAGTTAAGACCTTTGATGGAGGTTCTCTGCCAGCCTCATGGAAAGAGAGGAAAGACGTAAAAGAGAGAGGGGAGATGAAGGCAGACAGAGAAGCAGAGAGAGTTCTAGGGAGAGGAAAAGACAGAATATAAAACTTTGAATGTTTGCTGGATTTGGATGTTAACGCCTTGCGGGTTTCTCCACCTCTCTACAGCAACTGTATGCTGCCCAGCTTGCCAGCATGCAGGTCTCTCCCGGAGCCAAGATGCCTCCACTCCCCCAGCCACTCACGGCTAGTGGGCCCATTTCTCCGTCATCTCTGAAGAATGACAAGAGTTCCTCCAGCCCCATCACTCAAGTCAAGGTACAACCCTCGACTACTTCAACCAGCCCACCCACCAACCCAGGCCTTGAGTGGTACTTGACCTAGCCTAGCCTATTTGGTGTTGTCTGAGTAAACTAGCATCTACAATGTTCAGTACTTCAGTATTACACCCGGCCGTTGGTGAGCCCAACCTCTAACAGACCATCAATCTCTGGGGCTTTAACAAGGCCCTCTCTCTCTTAACCAGAACTCTGTGGAAATGGTTGCTATAGCTATGGCAGCTTCAAGCCAGTAATTTGTGGAACACGTGTTTTTTTTTTCTTTCTTTTTCACAATGAAAAGGCTTTTCTTTTTTTGTAACTAAAATGGAATAAATCTCTTACCACGGTGCTATACAACTACTGAGTAGGACTGACAATTTTTTTCCCTTGTAAACAAACTAGGATGTGCTTTCTGCTGCTGTATGGCACGGCTCCACCAGACCTCCATGCAAAGGAAAGGCCGCATACATCCTTCCCGCTCATTAAGGCCATAATCAGAAACATACGCCCATTTGAAGTAGTTTAGTTTAATAATATCACAATGGAGAAAAACCATAAATCATGCCTTCAAATAGTAGGAAAGCACTCCAGCTTTTTGTTCGTGTGCTTGCGCTCACACACAGCCAAAAACACACACCCATTCAGGTCCTCTGCCTCCAGGAATATCCATCAATCTGGCTCAAGTATATGGATGTCAAGTAGGGCAATGTTAATACAAGGCTAATTCTAGTCCAAATATTACCAATTATGCCAAAATTAAGGACTTCAGATGACATGAATTATTCATAAATAAATGGATGGCAAACGTATACTGGCATCATCCCATCCCCATCCACAGTCCAGTGGAATCGGATTGCCTTCAGTTTTGTTTGTCTGTTTTCAGCTTCACTGCATGACAAACTGTTATTGGCACAGCAATAACAAGGCCTTGGGGCAGTCTATGGTAGAGCCATATGTTTGGACAAGGAGACACTTGGGCTTTGAAAAATACTGTTAATGACAGCATGAGCCCTAATCTGATTTTAAAAACTGATGTGTACATCCATGCGACTTATCTTGAGCGGTGTGACATTTTTCTTGTGGCATCTTTGAATTATTCCCATTTACAATCATTCAGCATTTGATTGTATTTAAGAGAATCTAATATACACATTGTTTCATGGTTTTTGCCCAGTTTTAGCTTACAGAGCAGTTTGTTAGTCATAATCAAATATTTAACTGTATAAATAATATTTTTATTCAAATTATACATAGAGCATAAAAAGTGCGAGTACTTTAATATGTCATTATTAAATACCTGGCCTCTTTGGGTACCCGTAGATAAAGCATTTTTGTTCTCAAATGTCCTGTATAAAATGCATTTGTCATCTTATATCAGTAACTGGTCTTCAAGGCCACAACCAGCACAAAAATACAGCACCAAGAAAATCTGTGCTCCCTGACCTCATCTCAGAACCACACTGCACATCATATTTTTTAGGAATAGGCATATCAAAGCTTACGATAAAACCAAGTATGCACAAATGAGGAATGAAATTAGAAAACAAGTTAATGAAGTAGATAATGTAAGTCGACATCTGATGAATGGAACAGCTGTCTTTGATCATTGGCACCGCTGTTATCTGGTCATTATTTATTCTTCGAACCAGAGTGCAGACACAGAGAGCAGGGAGGAGGAGAGGGAGAACAGATGAAGATGTACAGAGAGACAGAATCTGCTTTAATTAGTGTGAACAAAGGCGCTGGGCAACTGTGAGGAAGCTCACAGTGGCGCAGCTCCTAAGAAAGGATGGATGAGAGGGGATGGTAGGAGAGGGGAAGACGAGAAGAGAGGAGAGGGGAAAAAGCAAAATGAGGGAGGAATCAGGGAGGAGGTGTAGGTCACAATAGGGATTCTGTAATTAACCAGAAACAGAGGAGAGCTGTGCTGTCTGGAAACCCGGAGCTCCTCCAAACGGAGGAGGTGGGGGCACCCATTAACATCTGTCTTCTTTCATACTCCTATCTCTTCTGCTGTAGGAGGAGGGAACACAGCCCCTCAACCTGTCTGCTCGGCCAAAGACGACAGAACTGATCAAGTCTCCTACGTCCCCGACACAAAATCTGTTCCCCGGCAGTAAAAGCAGCCCTAACAGCTTCATGAGCAAGGGGGGTACCCCCAGCCCACTTGGAGGTCTGGGCCGGGGATCTTCTCTGGGTAAGACGTCAAAGTGTTTCCACTTGACAAACACAGATTTACTCTGTTCAAACATACACCTACGCTATACACTCACATCCAGAGAGACCAGAGTAGAAAACGTTTGTACGGATGCATTTTGGTTGTTTTTCTTTTCTTTTTTCAGCATGACGTGCTAATTTCACTCTGCTCTGTGTGCATGCAGATATTCTGTCCAGCCTAAACTCTACCGCGTTGTTCGGGGACCAGGACACAGTGATGAAGGCCATCCAGGAAGCTCGGAAAATGAGGGAGCAGATCCAGAGGGAACAGCTGCAACATCACCAGCAGGGCATGGAGGCAAAGCTGTCTGCCCTCACTTCAATGGGCCTCAACAACTGCAGAGCTGACAAGGTTAGAACAAGTTCCATTTCATCTTTCTCTTTTTTTTTAATCCCTGAATCAGGTCCTCTCTATTGCAGGACTTCTCTAAAAAGGAAAAAATGTTAGTAGCTGACCACAAGACTGTTTGCTCTCCCTGCAAGTAGCGGAGGAAAGAAACTATGCAAGAAAGTGGAACATGCCGATTTTGCTACAGCATTAATTCTTAAGACTAATCATTTTCTTTAATCCAAGTCCAGGGAGGTCGTAATGATAACAGCTGGCATAGTTTAGTGTGTTCATGTATGTTTACTCAAATTAGCATGAATATGTTTGTGTGTGCGTGTTTAGAAGCTTGTGCGTTGCCGGTGTTGGTGTGAGGGCCATGACAGGCCATGGCACTGCCCGGTGTGGGTTAAGAAGACTCTGAAGTCTCTGCCCAATTAAAGCCGACTTGCAGCCCTCTCCGTCCCCTGACACGGGATGGGGTTGCTTTGTACCAGGAGCACACACTCCCAGGGATTCCCTTTAAAAATATCTTCAATCGATGAGTCAATCAAGGAAAGAAAAAAGCTGTCCTCCTCTCTTCAGCTTGATGCCATGTTGCCAGTTGGCTGTGAGGAGCAGGCAGAAACTGGGAGCGATGCTCATTAATATTTCAGCACCTGACACTTTCAACCAACAGCCTCAACTAGGTCAATGTATATGTAAAAAAGTCAATGAATATCTATTTTGATTTCCGTCTAATTTGGTGTTTGGAAGATATCACTGTCTATGCAGGTGGCAATCAACTATGCTCTTACTGAAGTGAGGCAAATAAACCGATGCAGCCCATCGAGGCGATGGAGAGGAAGCACAGAAGCATGAACAAAGATAAGAAACTAACTGAACTGATCAATCTCGTAATTCCCCAACAAAAAACTCAAATAGATGTGACTTAATTTAAGAGACGAACAGGTGTGCCGCCTTCCACAAAAGATTTGTGAGCTTTTATTTTATTATTTTAGTTACATTGTGACACATCACGCTTCAAGCACGAGTGTTCAAGTACCCTTTAGTCATCCTCAGTCACAGGAGCCGCCTCCCTGCGTCACAACTGAGGTGAACCTGTGGTCAGCCAAGCAGTTAATTCTGGCATGACAAGAAAAGAGCAGAACAATGGCTTAATCAACAGACTGCACACACCTACAGCTACACTGTCCGTGTGGTATGTAGAGCATAAAATGTTTTTACTTTCTTTTTAGTCGGTTTAAGGTTTTTTTTCTTTTCTTTCAACTTTGCACTCAGCTTGTGATCAGCCAGTTTTAGAGCAATAATCTGAGATTGTAGAGATCCTTTCTTTTTGCTTGAAATAATGACTCATTCCTCACCAAAACACCTTTTGTCTGTATTTTTCAGCACTTACTTGTTTATGGCAGTAACAAAGTGAATGTATAGTATTCAATACTAGAATGTATGAAAGGCAATAAAGTACTATTTAGAACAGTTGGATCGCAGTATTGTGGCTATTTAGACCCATGCATGCCTTTGAAAAAACTATGATACCCACCTCTTTTTGTGACATATCAGTCCTGTTAAACGGCACCTTAACTGAGCACACCCTTGGACTGCCTCCTACGCAAATCATAGTGAGATATTGTCACCTCTTAGTTTCAGTGACACTGGTCCTATTAGGATGGTGTAAAATTAGATGCAGGCTTTATCAAGTCAGCTAAAAGAATTGCCCCCATCATCTTCATCCTTTGGCTGTAATAAAGAACAGTCAGTTGTAATTCAGCAGTGAAATGAGAGAGAAGCCGAGCGGGTCTTTTGCTGATACAACAAGCCAGCAGACTAGAATGGTTCGAATAGCCGAGATAAAAGCTTTCACTTTGGTCAGTTTCAGAATATTAATATTTTAAGAAAGCACCTCACCTGACATAAATATGGCGTGGTCTTTAATAACCCCCCTCCCAGTCTCTTGTTTGGAAGTTTATCAAAGTGAGAGCTTACATGAAGAAGATTCTGGAAAGGTAACATAAATGGGATTAAGGAGAGGTTAAGATCATTCAGTGTGGCTGTTAGAGGGGGATATTAAATATTGATTTATCCCACTGTAATGACCGGGCAGAGGAGTGGGTCTAAGTGCTGCTTAGAGATGGATCAATTCATCTTTTCATATAAAGTGTATCTGAACAGTACAATGCATTCCTCCCAAACCTTTATCACCATGACTCTAGCTCTCTCTTTCTCACTCTCCCTTCCTGGCCATTGACCTAGGAGAACACTGTGTAGATCAGACTCTGTTCTACGGTATACAAGGCTTTAACCTGAGGACATGTGAAATATTCATGTTTTACAGGAGCAGATTTTCCTGCTTGTCTTTTTATTTGTCTGTTTTTACTATATCCCATCAGTACAATAAAACCTTTTACAACCCTTCTGCAATTTGCCTTTTTAAAATATTTATCTATAGGTATTATTGTCTGCAGAGGCAATTACTTTGTTCCATTATTTACCATCTCTTCCTCACACAGTGGAAGCTTTTACCTAGAATGCACCAGTATGCCTGCAGTCATATACACTACAACCAAATCCATTTGTAACCATTTGAATTTTTCCCCTCTATAATGCACCATAGCTTCAAGTGGACATGTTGTTTTTCAGGGTCATATGAACCATAAGAAGCATCTGCGTGTATATGTTTTTACTCAGATGTTGCATGGATGCATTTTTGACCTGAGGTACCGCCTGCTAATACATTTCCACTGACTCAGCAGGACAGAGCAATCATTTCAAATCATTCATATCAAATGTTCAAGCTGAATTAACACATGAGAGATGTAGAAAGCTAAATATTTCAAAAAAGTTTTCAATAGTAGGCTTGTATCGCCCCATTGTGACATATACTGCATACATCTACATAACGAAGTGATAAAAGAGTTTTCGTTTTTATGTAATTAGCCACATTAAATAAAGACAAAAAAAATCCAAGTGGAATTCAATACATTTAAAAACTGGCCAAGTGTACAATCAATAGTGTAATTGTCTGGAAACTGCAAACTGCCTGTTAATGAGCAGAGGAATTCCTATTAAGAAGAAAGAGTGTTAATTGAATGTTCAGCCTTAGTCATTCATGACTATGTGACAAAAGTCATTTTATACATTTCATCTATTATGTGCACACACACACAAGCAGTGTACTACATACTGTTTGATCATGTGACTAAATCTGCAGTTTTTTTCACAAGTGGTGCATAAACAAATCTCTAAAATAGGAGCATCAACCTCTTTTGCTTGAGTTCCAATAAACTGTAGTATGTGATGTTCTGGAGGTGTCAGATAAAATATATTCCTCTGCTGACATGTCCCTAACCGGAATCAAAAGGGGAAAGGTCAGTGCATTAACCTATCGAACTGCCCTTTCTGCCCCACAACTCTCCTCTCCTCAGTATTGATGACTACAATTGTCCATTTCCCGTTTCCCAAAGCTCAGCCTGTAAATATTCAAATGAGCTTACACTGGTGCTCCAACAAAATCCAGACTCCTAACCTATTGGTTATAGTGGTTATACTGTTCCCCCCCCCGTGTGTGTGTGTGTGTGTGTGTGTGTGTGTGTGTGTGTGTGTGTGTGTGTGTGTGTGTGTGTGTGTGTGTGTGTGTGTGTGTGTGTGTGTGATGCCAGGACTCTATTCAGGCAAAGCCCTCACAAAGACTTTGAATATAATCTTGTCTGGTTTGCAGCCCTGGAAGCAATTTTCTGCTCCTTTTCGACTGCTGTCTTGGAAATTGCAAACCAAGGCATTTTGGCTGCAATGTAAATCCTTGGCATACAAGGGTTTGCCCATCCAAATTAGATTATGCTCCGCTCCCAGACACTGGCTGTAGCCAGCAAGTGCTATTGTGAAGATTGCTTACATTAATGCTTTGTCCAATTGTTCAGCTCAGTCAAAAGAATAAAAAATAATGTATGACTCGGGATAAAATGCGCCTGTGCATGGTGTGTGTGTCTGCGGGCTCCTGTCCCAGGTCAAGTCTTTTGCTCTCCTGCCTCTTCCCCAGAAAGACATCAAGAGTCCATCTTGGTAGGGTCATTTGGCGATGGTGGCTCCATTATTTTCTACAGTTGTCATCTAACATAGTGCATTTCTGGCTGGCTACAGTTGATTAGAAATGCTGCTGGCCCTGGTGGCTAAGACCTGTGATGCTGTAGTCACCACAAGGCACATTCAACAAAGGATGAGGAAAAGAATAGGCTACAAAGGACCATTTATAGTCTATGGTATTGTTGCAGTAGGACCATGATGGCCAGAGTGTCCAACAAGTCTTGATGTGTTGTCTGGATGTGAAAGGCGTTTTGGTAGAGCCGCAGTTTGAAATATCCTGCTGTTGGTAACCTGAACAGGTTTGATAAGGCTGGAGATTTAAGCCCAACTTAACATCGAACATTTCTGGTTCATCAAGAATTGGAAATTCGTAAAAGTACATGTTGTCACCACAAATTACCTCAGCGGTGCGGCAAAGAAAATAGGAACTGAAAACCGTGTTAGAAATGTTTCGCAGCACTCAGATTGATACACAATTTATGTTTCAGCGCACGCGGGCTGAATTGAGAATGACACAGTATTGCGACATTTTCCTTCCAACCACATGTGTAATGTAATAACATGATCAGAAAATGTTCATAGTAGACATGTAGAAGTAAATAAACTGTTTCAACTAAATTTCAAACTAGCACTGAAGGGTCACACTGTGTGGGTTTGTCTTGTTTTCACTGCAGCAAAAATGATCTTGAATAATGAAAATGCTTTTTTTTTTTTCACGAAAAAACGAAACTCACAGAAAGCACACAAGAGGTTAGCTTACAAGATGTTTAAGTGGTTTAATTTAATTAAATTAAAGGCCTTTTAAAACAAACGGGTTGATGCCCTGGCAGTACAAATAGGACTGGAATAGCCGGCCATCTCCGCTCTGTGTGATGTTGAGTATGACTACTATGGAACAGATGCCAGGCTTTTGTGGCTGCTACTGTTGATTCTGCTGCTGCCTGCATTAGCCTTAGCAAAGGGACATCTATGGGTAAAAAGAGAGCAACAGCCTGCATGAAAGGCACTGTGGGTTTACCGCATGGCTGGATGTACTTAACATTTAAATGGTTCAAAACTAGCAAAAACTACTGGAAAGCTGCAGACTTATAAATAACCTTACAACTGGTTACAATACAAATACAAAACAGATGAGGTGCTGAGCTGTGAGAAGCTGCAGCCATGTTAAAGTGCAGTCTTTGTCTGCATCAGGACTGGGACAGATTGTTGAGGGCTTTAGTCTGAGACCCTCAGAGTCTTCACTCAAGGACTGAAGACCACAGTGGTGACTGACACTTGATACACAAAGCCCTGCATTGTGGTCAGGACTACTGCCTTCAGCTTGCCACATACCAGGTGTGTGATATAACTGGAGCCAGTTCAGCACATTATCAAATATAAGCGGGAGTCCTGTCGCTGTAAAAGCTTGAATCATGAGATCTTAATCATATACAATCATACACTTTCCAGTGTGGTGAGATTTAGTTTAATGGTTCTCACCAAGTGCAGTTGTAACTGCTCTCATAATTCATAATGGGACTTAAATGTTTCATTTAACTGTGGTGTGAGAAATGTAAAGTTTCACTTACTTATTTATTTTATTTATGTAGAAGATTCAGTTTTCATTTCACAGCCAAACCCGATCCTCCAAACCGAGCTGACTTCCAAAAACTGCACCACAGTTAGTTTTCGCTGTACTTTTCTTTCATGTGTATTTGACCAATCCCGATCCATCTGGATTTGCCTTTGCCTTTTTGACTAAAGCTATTTGCAAAGGAGAGAGTGAAGGAGTGTCAGGATTGGCAATGCGTTGCCTAAATATAGGGCGGAGTAGGCACAATGCACAGGGCCGTCCGCCACCCGCCTCTGCCCAGAATACACACCCTGTGGGTAGAGCAGCAGGCCTCCGGCACATGTTCTGTGGCCAGCCAGATTAAAGCTTTCCTTACAACACTGACAAGGGCCCTTTTGGGCTCCCTCGCCCAAGACGTTACACAAACTTTGCTATCTACCCCCTTTTTTTTCTCATCTTCCTCTGTGACTCACAGTCTCCCTGTGAGTTCCCTCACAAGCCAGCCATGTGCAACTGAACAGATACATGTGTTACCAAACTTTAAAGACAAAAGACTGCACAGGCAGGGCAGATGAGATTATTGTGGGTGGCAGTTCTCCACTACAGCTCTGAGTGCACTGCTATAATTTTAGTTGTGGGGAGGAGAGCTGCATGCTGAAGTCATTTAAGGGAGGGACAAGTTGCTTGCCAGCGGTCGTGGTCAGAGTGGGAGGGAAATGATGTGTACTGTTATATCTTTTGTTTCCTTTCTCTTTATCTTTGTCTATTCACACCAGCCTCAATTTGTTCTTATTTTGCGTTGTTTCAATACATTTTCCTCAGCTGGCCTTGTAGCATTTATGTTTGGTTTTTGCTACTTTAAAAACCATATATACATATATATATGTGTTTGGGTTTTGTTTTGTTTTTTTAAATATTGGCCATATACTGATTGGCTCCCTCTTTCAAAGTCTCTCCCTCTCTTTCTCTGGCAGGATGGCTAGCTTCCCCAGATACTGCATGTCCTTTGCTACTTCTCTGTGTCAGAGTGATCAGTAAAAATTTAATGACACTATAAAATAATAAAACTGCCATTAATTTATCACAGCACTTGATGCGTGTGCAGTAAAGAAGCATTAGTTCACTGAATCTTTTCCAACCTTAAAACAAAACCGGGATGCTTTGCGGATAATTTACAGCCCTAATTTCCAGTCTATTTCTAATTCACCGATATAAATTATGGAAATTATAACCAATAAGTATATTAAGCGCAGTATATAAAATTTTATGAAAATTTGTGGTACCATATTGCACAGATAGTCTGATATTAATTAGCATAGCACACAGGAGGGGAATACTGCAATTAGACCATTACATTACAGCACGTAAAAGAGGTTGCATAAAGTATATGTAGATGTTTTTCCACTAACCACAACCTCCCCTTTTCTTTTTTTCCTTTTTTTTTTTCCTTGGGTCAAATTAAGTAAAGCTACCTCAAAGACAAGAGCTTCATTCAGTCTTGTCCCAGGCTGTCTGGTGTGCTGATGCTCACTAATCATATGACTTTGTGCGGTGGAGAAAGAAGTTCAATGCTGAGCTAGCCATTAATGAAATTCATTGACGGATGGTCCCTGTTCTCTTTCCTTCTCAGCCCAACATGATGCTTAATGATCATGAGTTTATAAAAGGACTTGATTGATCAAGAGGGAGCAACGAAGCGCAGAAGAGGGACGAGATGACTACTTTATTACAGACACACACACTACCCCATGAATACCGCGTCTTCTGAGCAGACTGTCCAAGTAGCATCTGAAGCAGCACCATCGCCCATCCAGCTAATCGCACTTCAGTCACTTTGTCATCAGGCTGCTAGCTTCTTTCATTAAGAGCAATAATGTGGCTGGGTGATGAATGCGCGTCTGTGCGTGTGTGCGCGCGTGCTTGCTCGTGCGTGTGTTGCTTTACACAGAATGTGACACAGAGAGAGGCACCATACTCCATCTTCGCTTTACAAAGTGTCCTCATGCCCAGCAGGGACCACCACATATGTCATAATTAGAAAACACTTAAGTAAGCAAAGGGCCGTCAGATAGACAGCCTCTAATCACAGGCCATAAGCAGGTAGTGGTTAATTGTACATCAGAATCACTCAGCTGGCCATAAATAATGACTGCTCCTTCAAGTATGATGGTAAATTGCAGTGCTCTTTCTGTCTCTTGCGTGGTCCTTTCTTTTGAGGAATAGTTCTTGAATAAATAAAAGCATGAGGAAAATCAAAATACTGTGAAAGGCCTCAAATGGACTTGAACTATCTTCATTCTTCATCTTGTCAGAATTTTTAACCCCCAACAAAAAAAATGCACAAAAGGAGAATTAAAAAAAAAAAAAGAAAACATTTTAAAGAGATTTCTTTTTTTGTTGTTCTTGCCTCTGTCACTATAATACATTTTGACTTTTTTCACCAGCATGATTTCATTTATCATAATAAAAACAAATAAGTTCGAATAAGTCGGCTAGCTGGCTACAGGCATAAACTAAATGTTTGCGGGCACAGTTGTTAGAGCTTCTTAATTTTTTATCACCTGGGGAAAAAGAACTTCCCTGTGGGGAGAAAACGTGAAAAAACCCAACAAAAACAAAACAGTGGAATGCCTCACAGAGGAGGGGCTCAAAGATTAATGTGTTTGTTGGTGTCGTTGCATGAGGCAGGGGAGCTGTTAGTATTGTGTGGGGACTCTACCTGAGTGTCTGCTCAGACTGCATGTGATAGGCCTGTTTAGAAAGAAAAGAGGCAGAGGTCAGCGCAGACAGTGCATCTTTGGCAGAGATTGAACGTGCACCCTGGGAGTAAAACAAATGCTTTTTTCTGAATGGTGGCAACATGCCTGCTTTTAGTGTCATCCAGGCAAACCTGGGAGGGGGGGAGATTATTTGTATCATGCAGAGTCAAAGTGTCCATCTCCTAGTTGAGTCTTTAGAGAGGAAGACAGCCCTTTGCTAATGCCCTGTGTATTCACTGAGGAAGTAGGTCATTCAACAATGGAGCCAGCAGCAGTCGGCACTCTCCCCTTGCATAATACATTAAGTGTAATGTGCAGCAACTATTCAGAGACCCCCCGAAAGCTGTTATTTTATTCTGTAAATGCACATGGACATGACATTTAATATTGTCACGGAGCGCTGAATGACAGGGTTTCATTGTGCGACAAGTACAACATGATGCCAAGTTTAATCTGAGCACAAAGAAACATGACAAACGGGAAAACACGGTGTGTTCTCCAAAGCATGAACTCTGAATAAATGATGGGCGCTGAGCTCAGGGCGCTGTAGACTGGAAGTCAGGATGTAAGGAGAAGATTACAGAGGAAAATCTGAGCACTGCAAAGAGGGCCACGGCCCCATTGTGTGCTCGGGATCACAAAGTATCCTTCTGTAAATCTATTTAGAGCACCCCTGGCCCTCACTGTCTCGCTGCCTCCTGTCATCCATTATAACAGCTACAGAATAGAGAGATGAGGAAAAAGCTGCATCTAGCTCATGTCAAAAGAGCAGCTTTTCAAAACAAACTGCATTTATCAAAGACACTTTTTTTTTCTTTTCAAATTTTCAGATTTGTGATGGAGTTTGTTTTTTTTTTTCAGCTGTTTTGTCACTGTAAAAAGGTGTATATGTGCTGGTTTGTTTACCTGACTCTTTGTATATCTCTGTAGGAAAGAGCACACTTTGACAGCATTGGGCACCACCTTGGCAAGCTGGGTGAGGATGGAAAGCTTGGCCACAGAGTTATTGACCTCACCAGGCCAGAAGATCTAGATGGTAAGGCCATTATTGGGTCTCTTGTTTTGTTTTGTTTTATTTCATTGTTTTTCTGCCTTTTCCCTTTAATTATTATTACATGCTTTTAAATTCAGTCCTTACATCGGCATAATTTGTAACATTTTACTCAACTTTCTAAACTATCCGGGGGGGGGGGGGGAATATTAAGAGCAATGGGTGGATTGTCTACACACTCAAAACTGAGTCTACCTTTTAAAAGAAAAGGGAGTTTTGATGTGTAATAAAGGCCTACTGCTCAGTACTGCATGCAGAGCGGTTGGGACAGTTGTGTGCAAGAGAGAAGTGGTGAATGCCGTTTGAAATGAGCCATCGCTCTGAGGTTTTCACAGGTAGGTGAGCGAAGAACAAGGGTGCCTGAGGACAAAGCTGGCTTTTTTCCAAGCTTGACTCCTGTTGCTGTTGTTGCTTGTCTGAGGTCCTGGGCGCATGTGTGTAAATTCTGATTACACCAGTGTGACAAATCGTCATCTGCTTTTGTGGAGCTGGCTCCTACACAGGAGCAAAGAGTTCCTCAGTGCAACTAATATTTGTCTGACATAAATATTTGTGGCAGTTTCCATGGGACTTCAGAGCCAGAGCAGAAAATAAAATGGTTCTGACTCATCTTTCAGAAAGTCTCGGGGCAGAGGGATAGATATTTCTCAGGACAATGTAACACATCGGCATTTTCCAATGAAGTTTTAGGCACGTTTCAGTTCAGTTTTAGAACTAAATGGTTTTGCTCAGTTGGTTCACATAGACTTTTTTTTAAAAAAAATCTTGCTATAAAAATATTTGTTTACCAACTTCAAAGCACATTTAGTTTCACATCACACCCAATTCTGAAGATGAGAATTAGAGGTGCATTTAGTGGATTCATTTACATGTTTCCCATGTAAGCCACAGCAGAAGATCCCATCCCACCCGTCTGACTCCTTGGACAGATGTGTTTTGAGTGCTCATTCTCCCAGTGGTAACCCTCCCTCTGTGGCTACTGTGGAGTCAGGACTGAAACAGAGTGCGCACCAGGGAAGTTCTGTCCTTTTAAGTCCTGTTTAGAGCCGAGGGAAAGGCTAGCACCAGACACCGCACATCAGTTTTCCCAGTGGGTTATGGATTAGGAGCAAGCAAAGGTTAGAGGAGAGAAGAGGTCCTCTTCCCAAGGTGGGGGGGTGGCTGGGAGACAGGGCAATGGACATAACTCAAAACACAGTTAGCATTTCTTCTATTACACCACATACATATATATATATATATATATATATATATATATATATATATCGGTCTGTGTCTTTAGGCTTTACCAACAGGAAGGCACGGAGATGAATGATGTGAAGCAGGATTTTGAGATGTGAACCACAAAGTATTTACTCTTCTGAGAACATGCTTACATCTGAAATCTTGTGAGGATTTTCTCTTCCTTGAACCAAAGAAAGCTCGGCTCCCTGGCATACCATAACATAAAGAAATATACAGTGCACGAAAATATTTATATTCTGTTTAATAGCATAAATATGAAAGCATAGAAAACATTAGCCTTCTAGATTATGTAAGGTCAAAGGTCATCCAGGTGCCAAGTATTTTTTTTCAATGTGAATAAGATCTGCTGAATTGAAACTTGTTCTAAAAAATTACCATAAAAAACCACAAATGTTTCTATGACAAAAAGGCAGTTTTATCCAAAAAATGTAGCATCAGTAACTAGTTTTGGAACAACCTATAAAAATAGGAGGCAAATGAATTTGGAAACATTTTAGCCCCCTCCCCCGAGTAGATCAGAACACACTGCACATACTTTTGGTGTTTCCTGAAAGGGAAAATTACTGGGTGCACCACCTCACCCATACATAGGGTGTGAAAGCCCATTGGTGTGTAGCAGCTTTCCATCCAGAACAGAGTAACCGCATTGAGCAGGCACAGTGACTTCTGTTATCGCGGCAGTTCACAGAAAGCTTTAGGTTCTTTAAGCTAATATTTGCAAAGCAGGCAGAAACCCAACTCCGAACAACCAAAAGTGTGTGTGTGTGTGTGTGTGTGTGTGTGTGTGTGTGTGTGTGTGTGTGTGTGTGTGTGTGTGTGTGTGTGTGTGTGTGTGTGTGTGGGAATGGTTAAAAAATAGGAATAGATGGGATTTTCATCATTTAACAAAGTCACAAGCCACACACATGATCCCTTGGCAAATTCATTAGGTCTTTACCAAATACCACAAAAGCCTGAGCCCTGAGGCCCTTCGTTCATTCACATATGGCAGTATGGAGCTGCCATATGAGGTTGTGTGTTTGTCTAAAACGCCCCCATCACTCAGGGTCTACAAAGAACAAAGGAGTTGTTGAGAGATGTGTGCAGGCAGGAAACAGAATTAATCTAAAAGCCCAATGAGATAATATCAAACAAAGACTGAAGAACAAAAGAGAAGCTTCAGCTGAGAAGTGTCCTTGTGGAATAGGATAAGAAAAACAGTAGTCTTGCACTTTTGCTACAGATCACTGACAATGAGTTTTCTTTACATCGGTAGCTCAGAGCTGTTGTGAAGTGTTATATGGGCTGATTGTTTGAAGATGTTTGTTTTTCTTCTGCTGTGAGTCTGTGGGAATCAAGCTCTGGCTTTTATTGCCGGGGAGTTTTTCTGGAAGAAAGCTTAGATGAGAAGCCTTTGACATAATAACGTGTCAAGTCACAAAAACAGTAGGTGCACAGGTCAAAACAATCAATAAGAAAGTTCTGTTTTGAAGCTGGCAAATTGAAATTTAGAGCAAACGAACAAACGTGTGTATTTCTCTGTGAGTGTCAGAGGCCGAGAAGTTGTGAAAGATTAAACTAAATGCATAAGACAGCTGGCTCTGCAGGCAAAAGTAAAAGCTGCGGCATGTTGAAACAAGCTGCCTGTTTGTTCCCAAGTTCCCACGTGTGTGCATGCATTCACACACTATCACACACACACACACACACATATACACACAGAGGGTATGGAAACCCAAACGATCCCAACTGGGTACTAAAAATAAGACAATTGAGATGTTTTAATGTGGTTTACATCACTTGTGATTTTCACCGGTTTAATTAGCATGCCACGAACTCAGACTGGACCAGAGCCACTGAGCGCCGCATCCTGTCCGTCCACACACATTAATCTCGCCTGATCCTGCTCTGAGGGAGAGGCTCTATTGTCAGTAGTAAATGCCTTCACTCAGAGGTGTTAGATTTGATCCCAACAGGGAGGGCTTGGCAGGTTTGCGTGATTGTTGCCTGCTCACTGAGGCTCATCCTTTTTGAGCGGATTCCTGGGTGACATTATGTGTCTGCCCATAGAACAAAGATGAGTAAGGAGGAGGAGAGGGGGCAGCTGGGGCAGCGCTACCCTCTGGCTTGCTATATGGTCGAGTCTGAGCCTGCAGCTCACAGGTGTGACAGGCTGTGGGGCCTCACTACATTCTCTCTCCATTTCGCCCCCTTTCTTTTTTTGTTTCCTTCTTCCTCGTTATTCACTTTCCCTTTTCGTTCTTTATTCCACCGTGTGCGCACACACATAGACACACACACAATCATTCTTTCACACTGTAATTCATGCTGCTCATCTGCAGTGTTTCCAGGAGAGACAAATTAAAAGGGGATTCTCATATCGCTCTGTCACACTTGAGCTGCGGGCCTCATGAATCACAATAAATTCTATTAAGCAGCACTCCCTCTGTTTCGCTCCCTCCCCAGCTACCACCCAGGGGGCCTGGCCCTGTCACCGCTAAACATCTGTGTTTATTTACACAATCACACACCTAACTAACTGATTCCTAAATGTCCTGCCCCTCCTGGAAAACAATAGTTATTGCTCATTTGCAAAATGTCAGAGCAGCGTTGCGATTTTCTGCAAAAATATGGAAACAACCTGGCAGTAAATTGCATGTTATAGTTGCAAGCAATTTGCTGTGTGAATATACAGGATGTCCCCGATTAAGTCATATATATTACAGGGGTTGAATAAGGAAGCAGTTCTGTACTTCAAGGTGCTTTCAGACAGATCACAGACCTCGCTGCTATTTCAGGTTAAAGGTCTTTCGCAAAGTTGGGCTGTTCGTTTCTCCGAGGCAGCTTCCATCACTTTCAGTATTTTACATATCCAAGCCACACAGCGTCTGCCTCGGAACAACTTACGAGGTGCATCACTCCTGTTGTTCAAGTCTGCAGTTTTCTGCAGCATCTGACAGAGCAGAAAGCGATGCTTTTCTGCGTGCAGTCATGTGCAGCAAAAGACCATGCCTCATCTGGATTCCCTCCAATGAACCTAGTCACGTGGCTGGTTTCCTGGCTAACTATGGATGTGGCACTAGGTGATGGCAGGCAGTTGTTTTGTCCCCCCCCCCCCTTCGCTCTACATAAGAAGATCACCTCTGCCCATATACATGCGCACCAGTATATAAATTGCTGAATCAGTGTCAGTGATAGAGTAATGGCACGGCAGGCATCGTAAATTACGGCAAGCGATCCCAGGGCGCAGACACTGGCTGTCGTGTCTGAGTGAGCGCTGCGCTCCTGAGCTAATGAATACCTTCATCTGGCCCCGGCAGTCAGCAGATTGCCCCGCGTTGATGGATACTGTCAGCCCTCCGCCACACCACATTTCATTGCACAATAAACATGGTTGTCAAAACCAAACAAAGTGAAATCAATTCATCCTGTACAGTGAGTGCATGCTAAATGAAATTAACGTACTGTGGGGTTCGGTGGCAGCAAAGGTAGTGTATTATTTTTGAATTCATGATGGCTTTCGGGCCAACAGCATTTGAGGGAGCTCAGCAAACAGAGTAAAACGCGGTGCTTGCAGAGGTAGAGAAAGTATTTCGAAAAGTAACAAAAATCTCTAATTTGGTGCATATTTTACAAGACTGTGAAATTAAAAGAACACAGGCGTCTAGATAGCAATGATGAGGAAACGCATTTATATATGGTTAAAAGGACATTTTGGCAACTGAAAATGAATCTAAAGTTATAGATAACTATGCATTTATTACCTTTCTCTGCATATGTAATGTTTAGTCTGTCTATTTAAGACAAATAGAGAGACCAGCAAACACCTGCAATTATATGAGTTTGACTCATAAGTAAATACACCTTTTTATTGGCTTTCCAGGTAAAGGAAGGGATCATAAATGTGGCTCTTTGGCTGTTAAACATGAGCTGCTGAAAAGTCAATTCATCTGCTTTTGCACTGTGAGAAACAGGCTTTTCTACTAGGTAGGTTAGACCTCAAGAATTCTTACCCTGTAAACAAAAACAAAGTTCCAGCACACCTTTATCTCTATTGTACTGCAAGTATGTTGCCTTTTTAAAAAGACTTGTCTCATATAATAATTCTGAAAACAGGACATGTTCTTTTGAAGCGAAGACACTTCAACTCTTGAGGCTGAAAATGCTGCAGTAATACCTTCAGTGATTAGAGCAGGGCGAGGCTTCTGTGGATTTGGAATTAATGTCTCTGCACAGCCCTCCATTACTCATTAAGAGTTTGATTTTGTTTATCAACTGAAATAATAATAGAAATCAGACCCCAGGTAACGTGTGCCAAGGCTGCTAGTGGAATGGTCTAATGAGAAGGCTTCACATGTGGATGATGAAATATGCATGAGTCATCCCAAGCTTTCTTTTCCAGATTTGAGATCATTAAAGATGTATCGTAGCATATGGAAGGCTTTTTTTGTCTTATTTTTCAAGCCTTGTTTATCAACATATTTTTGTTTGTTTAAATATTCATACTGCTTTTATTTAATTCTTTCACATCTTACATATAAAAGGAAGCAAATGCGCATGCAAACAGAAATCATTATCAGTCTGATGTACAGTTTAATACTGAGAGAAACTCTCTTATGCTGATTGTGAATGCCCTGATTGAGAAACAGCACTTTGCAGAATCGGCACACTCTCCCAGCTAATGTGTGCTTGGTTTGTTTGTTTGTGTGCGTGCTTGAAGGAAAGAGGAAGAAAGTGAGAAACAAGGGGAGAAAGAAGTGTAAACCGAAGGGGTTTTTTGTGCATATATATGTAAAATGGAGTTTGGCTTTTATAAAGATTTGCAAGAGTTTGTGTTTCCTCGCTTTTTCTTTCTTTTTTTTTTTTTAAAGTCAGGCTCAAATCTTATATTTATGTTGGCTGTGAGTCTGAAATATATGTGCACAAGTAGAAAAGCTGGACTTGTGGACAGAGAACTGAATTATTCTTGAAGTCAAAGGGCTCCTCCTTGTTCTCTCTGTACTGCTTTTGGATAGACCCGATTTAAAGAGATCAGGTCCACCTTAAACGCCATATTCAACCCTGTAGACTCTGTTGAACAGTGTTTGCATCTCTGCACTCATTTGAAATAATTGTCATGATGGAGATAGCAGATGAAGGAGAGTTTAAACATGGCTTGTCACTTAATGTCTCGCCACGCTCTCTCTTCTTGTTCCTGCCCTTGTTTTTTCCGGGGTCCAAGGAAGTCAATGGCTCTGCAGATAAACCCCAACCCTATTATTGTTGGCCAACAGGAGGCGCTGGACCTACCGAGGCGCGAGTCTTCAGGGAATCTCGGGGAAGAAACAACAACGAGCCCCACATTAAAAGGCCAATGAATGCATTCATGGTGTGGGCCAAGGATGAGCGGCGCAAGATCCTCCAGGCTTTCCCCGACATGCACAATTCCAACATAAGCAAGATTCTGGGTAAGACTCTTTAAAAACATACAGCTGTGAGCACTTGACTTCTTTGCTTTATACAAAACTGATAATGATGCACCATTTATAGTTTAGTTTTGGTTTAGTTTTATAGTTTTGCTAGAACCACAGCTTGTTTCATAGCTTTTGACATGCTCAAGAGCACTGTAGTCAATCTGAGTTTTTCAATTACTAATGGTGTTTCTCCAACACTGACTTACCAGGCTTTTTTTCAGTTTTGCTCATTCTCATGGGTTTATTGCACTCGGAAAAGCATATATCTTAGAAAGTGTCTGGCGTCTAAAAAAGAGAGTATGCACGTTATCTCGTAGACCACTGTGCATCAGTTCGCCTCAGCATACAGATGGATTTATAGCCCATCACTAGCATAAGTGTTTGTCATGAAAAATGACAGAGACTAAATGGGTCTTGTCCCCTCAACACTGGAGTCCATACATCAGAGCTGTTAAAAGTGCTGTCATCCATGCCAGTGTAGGGCACTTCACCGAGCTGCAGTATTTACTACTCCAGCTTGTTGTTCCTTACTGTTTGACAGTAAGGAAAAAGCCTGCCTCTGGTTTCAGATAATGTGCACATGCAGAGCTATCAAGAGATTGTTGTGCAGCAGACAGTAAATCTATGCATGCGATTTTTCTAGAAAACGTCCACCCTTATTAGGGGTAACTCTGTATTAAATTAAATCTTGATGCAATGTAGTAAAAAGTAAAGGACTATGAATTTCACATTGCATTATTGGTTATTTTATATAAGTGCAAGGTCACCACCTCTCTGCTTATTTTGTTCAATTAGTGGTTATGTTTAAGAGCAATGGATTCCTGCAGTTTCCTACTATCACAAACAGTTTTTCTGGTTACTGAAAATCTGAATGTACTGTGCTGTGTAGGTTCCCGGTGGAAGTCCATGTCTAACCAGGACAAACAGCCCTACTATGAAGAGCAGGCTCGTCTAAGTAAGCTTCATCTAGAGAAGTACCCAAACTACAAGTACAAACCACGGCCTAAGAGGACCTGCATTATTGACGGAAAAAAACTCCGCATCGGAGAGTACAAACAGATGATGCGTTCACGGCGACAAGAGATGAGGCAGTTCTTTACTGTGGGGTAAGTACACAGTTGTGATTAGCCCAGCCTTGCCATACGTAATACACAAGAAAATGCAGAAAACATGTGCATGCAATGCAAAGCAGTGTTTGCAAAAGTGAACGCTGAGTTAACCACTGTTGCTAACTCAGCAGCTTAATTCAGAGGGTTACTAATAATTTAAGACAATAGTAATCTCCTGATGGAGCACCAAATACAGACATTATTACATATATAAGCTCTACGTGTATATTTACGTAAGCGTGGACAGCAGCAGTCTAAGGCTTAACACTTTAATTTACTGTTTGTGGTTATCAGGAGAGTCCTTCTCCAGGTGTTCCCATGTCAGTCATAAGATTCAGTGGCTGGAGTATCAATTATCCAGCGCAAAAGCAGCAAAGAGCAGCAGGAGCAACGTATTGGTTTTATGTCACCAATAAACTGGGTAGTGTTTCTGAGCGGCTCAAAACGGGAGTTGTCAGGAGTACCTCTCTTTTTCCAAATCATTTTCACAGAGCTGCTGGCTTACAGCAGACTGCTGTGGGAAACCCGTAATCCAGCCATCTCAGTTTAAGTGCTGTAAGAAAAAAAATCACGCACTTTAGAGACATGTAGCCACCAACCTAAGCAGCAATCGCACTATGAGCACCACTGAGCGCTTTTTCCGTGTGCTCTTTTTCCGATTATGCTGATCACTTTTTAATCAAGTGCGTCGTGAAAACTGATTGCATTTAATATAAATGTATGTGTTTCTTATACATATAGGCAGCCACCGCAGATTCCCATCACCACAAGCGCCAGCATGGTCTACCCTGGGGCCATCACCATGGCGACCACCACACCCTCACCTCAGATGACATCGGAGTGCTCAAGTGCCTCAGCGAGTCCTGAGCCATCCATTCCCGTCATTCAGAGCACCTACAACATGAAGCTAGAGCCCACTGGCATGGTGAACAACAGCGAGCCGGTCAATGGCGAGGATGAAATGGACATGTACGAAGATTTTGAGGACGAGCCCAAATCAGACTATAGCAGTGAAAATGACACACAAGAGCCAGTCAGTGCCAACTGAGACCTTTTAACCGAAGAGGCCAGTGCAGAAACAGTACTCATACAGGAGGATGCCCAGAGGGCTGGTCTGATCTGAGGGAGGGAAAGAACAAAAGAAAACAAAAACTACACCACAAAAGGTTTGAACATGTTTAAAAAAATAATGATTTATCATATCGAAGCCAGCATGCAGCTGTGGCTTCATCTGAATCAAAAGCTATTTGGTCTTAAGTGTTTCTTTAAGTGTGTGAAGCAGTTTGGTTGTGGTAATTTATATATATATATACATATATATATATATTTTATCTCATTGTTTATTTTTTGTTAAGATCATGGACATATAGACAATTAGGTTATTGCCTAAAACAAAAGACAACTTGAAATTACAACCTTTGATATGAACCTAGGTAATTCTTACTGTCATTTACCTTCTTTTCCTCTTCAATTAGATGATTTTGCTACATTACCTAACTGTTCAAGATGGGAATAATATTCTCACTCAGGTATAGCGTGCCAGCCAACAGCTTGTGAATGTTTTTAATCAAGAGATAAATATGAACAAAATATCTCAAAATGATAAGGAGTGATTCCAACGTAGTACAGAGGCTAATTACACATTATTATTATTACTATCAGTAATATTATTATTATTATTGTGTTTTTCTTTTTGTTATTACAAAACAACCTAATTTAGTGCGCAAGTGCCAAACATTTCAAGTTGTTTCAAGTCTTTGAGTCTTAGACAATCTCTTCATCTCTTAATGCAGCTTCATCATCCAGTCTTTCTTTAATTTACCCAAACAGAATAAACAAATTAAACTCAGGAACTTGGAAGCAGCAAGCTCTGCAGGAGGTTACAATATGTTACATCTGTGGACGGTAGCTTGTGATGCTAGCTGTTCTTTGGGGAGGCCAATGCAGTGATCATCAATGAAGCCAGCCCTTTCATTTCCTCATCCCTGTCCACACAGAGCACCGTGGCATCCTTCACTTATTTCCAGCTCTGCAGTCCACTCTGACTCACCAAGATCTTAATCAGAGTGATTGTAATCAGGCCAGAATGCTAAAGGGCCAAAGGCCTCCAATCTGTGGGATTGGAACAGTAGCGAAAGGCAGCTTTGGTGGCATTACAATCTTAAATTGATGTTGTACAATGTGTAGCTACAGTGCGCTCTGTTAAACACTTTAGCCCCATTTGGATGGCAAGTTTAAAGTCTTAGGTCTTAAAACGTAATTTTTTTTCTGATCTTAATTCTTTTTAGACATTGTAAATCTTAAACTGACACTAAGAAGTCTTAAAGGAGAGCACGGTCATCGGGTTGATGCAATGAGTTGATTACTGAAGTAGTCTTGAAAAGAAATGACAGTTTGCAAGGACATAGAGAAAAGACTCATATACAAAGGATAAAATACACAATTTTTTAATTAGTGCACTTATAAACCTTCTATCACCTATGAGGCTTTTGAAACATTTACAATAATCTGATCAGCTTTATACTGTTCTCATTGTTTGCACTTCAAAAAATACAGACTAAATGCAAGAATCAGAAAAGAGGCAACTCAGTCTTAATGTAAGTTTCAAACCTGACAAGTCCTGACCTTCCAGCAACGGCAGATAGATAAAGCTCATCTAGCGGTCAAGGCCTTGATGTTGAGACTCAGATCCTCTTTACAGGGCAGAAGGTCTAAGTGGCTCTCCTCCCTGCCATGCCCTGCTCTGACCCCAGCCTGTGGCAACCTCAGCACCCAGGGGGCGCCATCTGGCTCAGAGAAGGAGAAAACACCAGGGAAGGATGGGAAACAATAAAAATGGTGTGTGTGTCGCTCATTGTGCTCTCCATCAAAGTGCTGGAAATAAGGCCTCAACAGGGCTCCCACCCTGGCCCAATCACCAGGCACTGGCGAGCAGATGGAACAAGTACATCAAGCTGTGGGGGATTATTAAAATGACTGACGACTGGGTATCATCTGAAATACAGCATTATTAATGCATGAGTCCAGCTATTCCCCTCCCATGCCCTTGAACCTGTCCATTTCAGAGAGCGTGCAGAGCTTTTTTGGAGGACATGAATATCTCGTCACGAGCTTTAACTGGTCAAGACGCTCACTGCTGGTCACTGCATTTTTCTCCTAGCTCAAATTGGTACAGACAGTTCTTTAATGCTCTCTTATCTTCTGTACTCTTATTGTTATTACCCATCAGATGCTGGCTTATATCATTTAAACTTTTGGACATATTTATATTAAGTCATGTTTTCCCCTTTTTATTACCTCATAGATAATTCAGATTTTATTATTTTCCATTGCATCTTTTCTATATTGTTCTCATTTTGAGGAACACGTCATGAAGATGCTCTCCTACAAACAAACCCAAGTGGATTTCCCTCCAAGTCAACCTGTTTGGTATTTCTAAACTGTTTGCTCCTGTTTGCTGGCGGTTAGATGTATTTGTATGCGATTGTAAATATTTTCATGACTATGCCACACTACTTTAGTGGGCTGGTAGTTAAAAAGGACTCTTCATGGAACTGAAACTTGACTGAGCTTAAATAGCAAAAAAAAAAAAAAAAAAAGGACAAAAAAAAGAACAAAAAAAGAAAGAAAATAATGACAACGAGAACTCACAAAGAGACAATGTTTCATAAGTGTTATAAGCACTGGATATAAATTGTATTTTTATCTATTCTGATTAATGTGAAGCTGTTTTGAGGAAAAACAACACGAATGAACAAAATTCCCCAGTTGGACTCACGTGGGTTTGCTCTCACAGTTACCAGATTTGAGTCTTTTTTTTTTCTTCTTTTTTTTGTCTGCTTGTTTTGTTTATTTATGCAAAGACACATGTGATGAATGGACACTTTGTTTAATCTTCAGGGCTGCCTAGAGGAGAGACTCAGCACAAGAAAAGTGAGCAGGAAATTCAACAGCAGGCTCAGTGAGCCATGAAAAACCAGACTTCAGTGCATTGTATATTGCACGACATATTTATTGTTTGCCACTGCTGGCTCTAAAATTTTGAGTTAAAGACATCATGGACAATCAGATGAATAAAAAAAAAAAGAACAAACAATTTAATGAATTGGAGCTAAACATAGTTTTCAGTTAATTCTCCATCTCATTAAGATTTAATTGTAAATACAACATAGGAAATATATTTTTGTTCATTAGTGAAGTATAAGTTATGTATTTGGCTGTTTTATTTTTTTTGTAGTATGTGGTTTCATGTTTTTAAAACCTGACAAGTCACTGTACCTCATGTAGATGCTTATTTTTTTCCTGCTTATTAGAAGAGAGCAGCACTGGTCCTGAAACAAAAAGACGAACCTCACTCGCTTATGTTTTCATGATGCTCCCCAGACAATTTGAATAATCAACGAAAGCTAAACTTGGTAACGAGTATGGTACTTATTCAGACAACAAGCACTTAAAAGAATTATTAAATCGTGTGTTTCCAATCATCATAGAACTTAAACGGTATGCTGTATAATGCTCACTTGTGCTTTGTGTTTAGAATAGCACTCATAGTATGTGGCACTTTTTTTAATGAGTGCAAAATCTGAAAAAAAAAAAGAGTCTGCATGCATTTGGCTTGCATTGACATTAATGTAACAAACAAATGTTTTTATGAATGACTGCTTCAAACACAAATGATTTTTTTATTGTTTTAAATGTGGGAGCGTGCAAGTATTTATTTCAATTTATTTCAATGTGGCAAAATTCACAGATTGTGCATTCTTCTCAGTTAATTCTCTACTTGCCATCTTTTTGTATGTTGCCAATTTTTAATGAACATGTCCATGACTATCCAGCCATCCCGAAAACGTAGCCCTCACAATTTGTTTCTTTTCTTCCAATTGCTAGACTCACAAATGGTTTCAACATTACTTACTGTAATTTGATTTTTTTTTTTTTCCGTCTGAAATTTGTGATGTGTATATGGTGGGAATGTTCTCTGTGTTAATTTAATCAGCACAATTCACTGACATGCTGGACTGACATGGTAGCTGCTGTTCAGAAGTGTAAACTTTTTTTGTTCAGGATGACATTTATAGCCGTCTTTGGTACTTTGCTTTTTAGCGTTGTTTCTCAAGCAACACTGTGTGGGGCTCTTCTATCACTGGAGCCACTGTTTTGAAATTGCTGGCAGCCTGATACAATTTTCCGCCTAGAAATCTCTTATCCCCCCCCCTCCTCTGGCAGGTACCTAGGCCCATGGAAAGTATTGTTTTGGCTGTTATTAGAGAAATTAATTAAATAGTGTCTGTTGCTGCTTTAAAAAAGTTTATGTCGGAATATGTAAATAGTTTATCATAATATCTTGTACAGTCCAATGTAAAGTTTTTAATTCAACTTAAAAAAAAATGTTGCCATCACGTTTGTGTTCACATTGTTCTTTATACAGTACAAAAGGTCAATTATTTGCTAGGGATATTATTGCTAAAAAGAAAAAAAAAATTAAAATGTTACTTAGTTGTTTTTTTATTTTATATTTGTTTTGTTTTGCTTGGCTTCAAAGTGTACATCAGCAAGTCTTTGGTTTCCATGTGCAGTATTGACGTGAGGTAAACTTAAGGTGAATAATTTTACATTGGTGTGTGTGTGGAAAGCAATTTCTTTGGCTTTGGTAGTATTAATACACTATATCAAGTAAAAACAAACCGATGATGGACACACTGGGTGCATCTAGGCACCTTAAGAATGTGTATACTGTATATGATTAAATTGTCCCCACAGGATCAATTCAGACATATTGTAACACCATATTTCTGTAATATCTCTGTCCATTGTAACAATGCAGCAGTGGGCTCAATAACTGCCTGTTTTAGCTCATTTACCTCAAGAAGTTCCTCCTTTTCTGTAAAAGAGACAGAAATTGTGTTACAAAAAGCTCACATCACTCCATCTTTTGTACTGCTGTTGACACTTACAAATTAAAGAGACATTTTGTTTTAAGATTTGTGTAATCATTTGTATTGTCGAGGCGTTTGTTACATTCTTTAAGTGTGCAATGTAAGAAAACCGAGGGCTGGGGAACAGTTAGCTGATGTCGTTTTACACCGTTGGCATCATTGTGCTCCACAATGACAGCAGTATATGAATCTCTTTTTTGGGGGGGTAGAATCGCTGTCTTCAACTGATAAGTCAATTTTGATGCTCAAGTAATCAAACTGAAGACAATTATGGACATGAAATCAAACCAGCCTTGCTGTTTTGATGACACTTCTTCATTTATAACATTTTAAGAAAGTTTTGAGAGAGAATTCAACATTTTTGGTCTCTGCCTGATGGAAACAGATGGATGGATGTAATCATTTTATAATAACATTGTATACAACTGCACTGGATTAAGGATGTTGCCAGAGCTGATACTTACAGTACCTTTGGATACCAAAATTCTGAAAACTCCAAAGTACTCATTTCTTTCAGTAGAATGTAGGGTTATTAAATAATTGATACTTGGATGGAAACCTCCATCTTTACACACACTGCTGGACACATAAAACCATGTGAACAGTAGCACAAAAAATCTTTGTGAAGCATCTTAAAGACATCCTGGTCTTTATGAAGAATTTCATGCACTCCCTATAGCCCCTGTTTTGACACTGACGTATTAAAGCATTATCATAAACATTAATCTGGCCAGTTAACGGTTAGCAATTATTAATATTACCCATCTGTTACGTTATTATTAAGGAAATGGGTAGCAGCTAATAATTACATGATAACATTAACGTAAGAGCTAGTCTGCAGCCATCATTAGTCCTGTGCCTCTGTAACAATATTAATTTAATCTGTTAATTTAACAGGATAACACAACCACTTGTGAATAAAAGTAGTTATGGTCCCAGATTAAAGCTTAGAAAGGTACAACAAGGTAGAAACATTTCAACCGAACTTACCAACTCGTTTTGGTCAGCAACAAAAATATGTGAATAGAAACATGACTGAAGACGATCGGTATGCGGACCTCTTTCATGGCAAAACCATGGCATATGTGTTTTTGGACCCCATCAATCCCTTTACCAATGGTCTCTGCATTCAAGTCTATCAACCTTGTTTACCTCAGTACCAGCATTTTCTGAACCAGGATTTGACTGACATTACAATTTTCCTTACTATTTCAACCTTAGAAGGGGGTGTGCCAAGAAGGCCAGTCTCTGTAATAGCACCCTGAGTTTGGTGGCTTTAAAGAAGAAGAAAAAGAAGACCGTATATAATCTTACTGGCATTATAAATTAAGACAATTCGAATATTCAAGAACAGAAGGCTACCGTTAGCACCTCTAATGTTAGCAACACTCCAGTTTATCAGCCTTAATTTAAATTTTCATTTGTTTGAGTAGCAAATTAAGTTGTTATAAACACATCAAAACCTCTTCTTTTGTACACCCTTGCTGGAATACTGGATGGCTTGTGCAGCCATAGCAGACACTGATACATCAGTGGGTTAAATGGACATGAAGTGCAGGTGGCTGTGGCAGACTGGCAGTTTTACTTGTTAAACCTCTTAAGACACAAATTTCAGGAGGCAAAAAGGGCAAACAGTGGTGAGCTCACCTTTATCAGCCAATCAAAAACCAAATCTATCCCTATGCAGTGACTTTTTTTTAACTAATCACAGTCAAAATCACAGCCTGTTCCTTCAGGAGAGACAGACCTTTGCTGGTGTATGTTGAAGGATAAACAGCAACACAGCTAACTGGTATCAGTTTAATAGAAAGAGAAATAAAGGGTATAATTGATAAGACACAACATACAGTTTGTTAGGTTCATCTCGAAAGAAGGATTTGTGCCTGGTTTGGTTTTAAGAACAATCTGTGAAAGTACACATTCAAAGGTTCCTTGACCTCATGAAAGGCATTCAGAGGGCTCGTAGCGTGAATGTGTGCGTGTGCGTGTGCCTATTGAGACAGGTGTTTGTGTGTGTGCCAGAGCCAGAGGTCATCGCGAGACTTGTAAGCCCAGGCTATGCCCATCACTCTTCACTGGATCTCTGCCATCTAATGCTCATTATCATCATAATAATCATGAGTTCTACACCCTGCTTCCTTCATCATGCACGGGGTAAAACACTGCAAATAAATTTGAAGTCAGTGTTATTACAAATCAGCATACACTTACTGTTCTAGCTCAGTGCTAGCCTATTCATCTACAGAAAAGGAAATCAGTTCAACAAAATATAACTGCCTGGACCTAAAGTCTTTTTTAACCATTCGGGAAAATTTGTTGTCCTAATCATTCACTTCATCTTTTACCACTCCTTCCCAAGAGCAAAGGAAAACTACAGTTAACGGCTGTGTCTGTAATAGATGCCTGTGTAAGCGCTCTCTAGCAGTAAATGGAAAAACTAGACATATACTTTGCACAGTAAATCTTAATAATTTCCCCAGCCTGCATGAAATCTAATAGCATAGACAAAGCTCTTTGCTTCGGGTATTTGTCTTTACATTACTGTTCATGTCGCGTGTGTTACGGTTTAACAGGAGTTTAATTTTTAGTTGTAACTGTAACACTCCGTTTTTATTTTTAAATCCTATGTGAATGAATTTTATCTACAAATAATTAAATAAGAGGTGTGAGGACTAACTGGCGGGCTGGTTGGCTGAGGTAAGTAAAACTGCTGTTTGTAAGTGGCCTTTCTGAATGAACTGTCACTGTGGTACAAAGATGTGTATGTGTGAACAGCGCACAATAATTAATACCGCAATTCTGTCGTGTAGCGGCGGGGCGGCTATTTCACAACTCTGATGACTAAACACCGGAGGGAAGGAAAGCAGTGAGGGGCGCTTGGAACAATATTTTACTCATTTGGATCTGCTCAATGCTACAGCCGCTGCACCCAGTGAATCTGTCAGACAGCACCATTTCCCCAAGAACAGCTGCTATTTATCTGATTTTCTCATTAGATTTGACTCATGACTTCTTTGTACTGGCTTTGGCAGACGTACTGCATGCCTAGGTATGGCTCTTTTAGTGAAGGCTGAACTCCCTGATGTTACTGTATGTAAAAATATGTAACACAAAGCTTCTCTTTTCCTGGTATTCAAGCTTCGGTTTAAGTTATCGTAAACACCGTTTTATTCCTATTTGTTTCTGTGGTTCTCAGACAGATGTTTAGCATTTTTTTTGCTTCTTATTTCAATCCAATTCAAGTGCAGGTGAAAAAAAGAGGGGGGGGGAAAGAAGCTGATATTGATCTCAAGAGTCATCAAACATGCATATGAGAACAGTATGTAAGAACAGTCCACACCCTTAGCAATGTTTTAATCCTTGGAGGTGAAGGACTTAGGAAATCTTGCTAATTTCACAGATGGTTTAAAATAGATTAGTGTAGAGTAGCAGCTCGCAGAGAAGGGCTGACCCACCAGGCTCCCTGTGCAGCTGCCAAAACCCTGCGCCTGATGCTCAGAAGTGCCTTCCAAAAGTCCTACAAGGTTAAACTCAAACTTAAGTATCTTGAAAATTTGCGAACATGGTTATAAGCTTTTCTGCATCTTTGACGAACTTCATCCTCCTTTTGTTCACAGTCTAAAAAAAGATTAGGTCAAAGTCTATTTCTTAGAAATATTTCTGACTTTATGAAAGACAGCAAACACCTCTTTCAATTTTGGTGTATGGTAGAGGTAACGTACATGTCAAAGCCACATTTAGTGGCTGTTTAGTTAACTGTTGTTGTTTTGGTTGTGTATGTGTTTGCCTGTATATCACCTTGGGAAGTTCAGCTTTTCCTTTTTACTTCCTGTTGCTGAGTAAAACAATGCACAAGGCTTTCACTCTGAATCAAATTTGTCCTTTTTGGCCACAGAGATGAATCTCACTTCTAACAGTACTTTGGGTTCTTTCTCTTTAGATATTTTGTACAATGCATCCAACAGCCATTACAATGAAATAAAGGAGTGACTCAGTGCATGGTATTTTGAACAGGCCAAGCCTGCTGCTATAGTTGGTCTGTTTCCGAGTAGGCCTGACACAACTCTGGCCTAGCTGAAAAGGCCCAGCTTGGAGTTAATGTGAAAAGACAATTGCATAGGATGAAAAACTCGACATGGTTTTGTTGGACTTGTCATTCTTTGGTGCATAGCTGTGAGGAAAGCCTAGGAACCATCTCAATGTTATTTGTGCTTTTTGACCCATATTTGGGACAGCTTTCACAAAGCCCTTGTGAGAATGTTGAAACAATGGAGAGGCCCTTTCAAATGAGGGACAGGCCACAATTCCGGCCAAGCCATCTTGGACCTGCTTCATTGAAAGAGTTTGTGTCCAAAAGGCTGACATCATAGCAAAGCTAATGGCTGATTTAGCCATGCTGAAAAAAGGAAATGATAATGAGCTAATGATTTTTATTAATGTTAATTTAATTATGAATTATTATTATTATTCTGCATTCAAAGATACCTAAAGAACAAGGCATCATGTCACAGACTCAAATTTTAAATGTAATACATGAACCCCCCAAAGATAAAATTCCCAAATATTAGATTTATTTTAAAAAAAAATTAAGTTATTTATTATTTTGCCACGAGTGATGTCACATAGACACATATTCTTCTCAAACAGAGATGATACTGAAAATATATTTCTGTCTCTGTAAATCAGATTTTCTGAGCACAGTTGTTAGGAACACTGGGTTGCTAAATGAACTTTTGAAAATCCACATGGGACAATATTTCAGAAAATGTAATTTTGCATATGTTTCACATCATTGCATCTCCTCAGTGCATTTGTCTCCCAAAGCATTTGACTGCACGTCTGTAGGGAAGAATGAATGCGTAATGTTTTTTTAAAAGCATCTCTGCTCCCTCAGCTTTTTTGAAAAATTTAACAAAAAAAAGATTTTTCTTTCTTGGAATATGCGTTACTCTCGCTAAGCTATCACTGAGCTCTCTCATGCATATGTGAATTACACACCTTTATGAATATGGAAATGTTGCGAGAATGCCTCATTAATTAGTAATTCATGCATTTTCACAAGCCCAATACGTTCCCAATGTAGTCTGATGGTTTATCAGCCAGAAGTTTAAAAAAGGGGGATTCATCATCACGTTTTCAGATGTTTTCAGTTACATCTGTAATTTGTGTAATTCAGTGAATATGATTTGTGTAGCTTTCTTTATGGTTGTATCGCTGCAGCTGTCTCATGATCTATAGGTTTCTGTTTAGAATGTGCAAGCGCACTTTTAATGTTAACAAGCATACTTCTCAATTTAGATAGTAATTAAAACGCGAGCATGTCTGTTTTACTCAATATGTTTCTTTTGATTTAATAGCTACGTATGTAGTTTCATGTTAAGAGTGACATGAAGAAAACATGAGATACCAAAAGAGAAATCTCATGTAATACACGTGCAGGAATGTGAAGTTAGAATGCCCAAGTGCTACAAATTCAACGACCTTCACAGAAATATTTCAACCAGATTTTGCAATCTCTGTCTTCAATGAAAAACATGTTTTTTGTTATTTTTCTATTTAAGGTGAGGACAGAAAACCGAATACTTACTGCAGGATTTAAATATCTTACAGTGTGCATATAAATTGCCCATAATTGTGTGTGTGTGCTTGATTTAAAAAAATGCACAAAAATAGATTCCAGAGTAATATTAAAATATTGTCTATGAAGTTGTTATATCTTGTGTACAGCAGTACTGTCCTGATGTTTGAACAAGCCACGTTAAATCATTACCACCATCACAAAAATACTCGCAGAGACAAAGTGCAAACACAGTATATCAGTGAGCAGGACAGACAAAAGTCTTACACCATGAATTTAACATGAAAGCATAGAAGCAGAAGCTCTTGGTGATGTTGCCTTTTCTGCTGGGGATTAAAGTCTGCTACCTTACGGATGCAGACACTTTGTGCTGGACTCCCTATTGGCACCAGATTTATTTATGTAAATAGACGGGATTCCCTTTGTTGTAAACATAAGTGTAGGCTAAAGAAACGGTGCCAAGAGACTTTCAAGCAGTTAGTGTATGACGGCGGGTCAGGGAGTTATAATACACACAAAAAATCTGTCATCATAAAAATGTATACCACTTTAAAATTCAAAAGTGTAACATTAAATCAGTCATCAAGATTATGTTAAATTAAACAGTTGAATAATGGGTTGTGTTGGGTGGAGGGTGGATTTAATGTCTTTGCTCTCTGAGCGACAGTAATGTTAAAATGTCTCGAGCCAACCTCTCATTTCTTAATATTTTGCTTTCAAGGATCCAGACTTTGCTACAATTTTTTAAAGTGGTCTTGAGGAATAGTTCTTCAGGTTTTTTGTTGTTGTTGTTTTGCTGCTTAACACTGATCTATGAGATTATTCAAGGCCGAAAATTACACCTAACCAAAGAGATGAACCAGTGTTGTGTCTACACATAACTGTTAACTTAGTAAATGACAAATTTAAATTGTATCTTCAGATACTTTGTTAGTAGCAGCCTTTTTTCCCCAATTAGATTGGTTGAAGGAATAAAATTGTATTTTTGCACCAACATGGTGGTTCTCAGTGAGCTCGTAGCCCAGCAATTGATATAGTTCAGCATGGTTTGTAGTGTATCATTAAAAAAAACTGGACAAGCACCAGACGGAAGAAAAAGCAGCAAGCCTAAAAACTATAGTCATGTCCTTAAGACACAGGAAAATAAAATCCAGTGAAGACCTGACATAGGACCCGAGGGGTACATCTGAAACTTCAGTGGATTCATCTACCGTTTACTGAAGCCTCATCAGGAATGGTCTCAGTGGAAACATGGCTATCAAGCAGCCGTTCTTAAGGAAGGGAAACAGGCAGAAAAGACTGAGGTATGCCAAGTCACACAAAATCAGTGGACACATGTCTTATGGAGTGATGAATCCACATTTGAAATTTGTGTTTCAAATCATCATCAGCATGTATCAAAGAGGTCACGCGATAGGTGGAGGTTGCATTTCAGCCAGTGAGGTAGGGGATGGAATTGCAAATACAGAAAAGTGCAGTCAGATTTTGATCCACCATGCATTACCATCTGGAAAGTATTTAATTATGACCATGATCCCAAACACACTGTCAATGCAGTAAAACCATACCTGGGTAGAAAAATAAACAATGAAATACACTCACCCATGGACCTAAACCGTGAAGCTGTGTTTAAGAATAAAGGTGTTTATGCCAAATATTCACTTTTGAGATTTGTGTACAAGCTCTGTTCTTGCCTTTTATTCTGTATTTCCATGTATGTTTGTACATGTTTCAATAAACTGTTGCAACTATGTTTCATTTTCCTAACAAAGTATCAGAAACAGTGGGAGGCTCAACACTTGCACAGTACTTTATGACAAAAGTAAAGTTTGGTGGCTTGTGGTATCATAAAGCAAAAACGACAAACTGTGTTTTTCAGTGAAGAACGTGATGCCATTCAGTTATCCTTTTAAACATAATGTTCAGGTCTATGATAACAAGCATTTTTTTCTTTAAATACCCATTTGGGTTGTGATTTGATCATATTAGTCAATATCACTGAAACGCAGTTACAAAAGTCACACAGCACATAGCGGTGAATCACATATTAGGTCTGAAGGTAAGCTTTAATACAATTATAGTGTGAAACAAAGTGATGATATGACAAATTATTCAACAGATTTCTCTCAGGAAGTAATAAGCAATTATTTTTGAAATGAGTAATAAATAATCATTAAATTATTATTACTTGAAGTTGACTGAGTAATGACTCCAACGGTGCGCGGCAGCAGGCAGATCTAGTCTTTGTGCGTGCCCATTTCCAAACTGTTGCTGTTGTTGATCGTCAGTCAAGCTTTAAATGCCGCTTCTTGCATCTCAATGTGATTTCAATTATGATTTCATGGATGAATTACCTAATGTACTCATGTATGTTATGAAACATGTGGTTAAGTTTACAAGTGACTTAATGTCCAGACAGCAAGCTGACGCAAGATCCCTGCCCTCTACTTCACCGCAGAGCTTTGCTGCAGCCACCATGCCTTCAGATGAAAGGCCTACCGGTATTTATTTTGCCAAGACAATCCAGGAGGCCAAAGAAACATACAGGACCGGAGAAACCCCACTGTTAAAATGAGAATCTGCAATTTAAGCTTGTCAAAACGCCTGCAAGTCCACCAAGTATTTACACAAAAGGAACCAAAGATAAGGCAATGACAGGGAATAAGAACACAGTTACATTCCCAATTTATGTAGTGCTAAGTGGTAAGAACAATATTTAGTTATATACACCAGAGCAGTACTGGAGTGTGTAAATATTTTTGGCCTGCATCGATATACTTGTATTTTCCTTCTACTTTGCTTTATTTCTTAATTCCAGTTTGGTTTTTATTTATCTTATAACTATTACCATTTAACACAGTAGCGGTGATGAAAATCCAGTGGAAGATAACATTGTCTCCTCTGCAAATTCAACATATTACAAATTATATTACACCAAGTTTGTCAAGCATTTGAGTTCTAATAATTAGTATGCAATCATATAGATGCACATGACATTAAATATTCATTTAGTCATTCCTTGAGGAATAATGGTGATGGAAACATCTTGGAAGTTGTTTTCTATTTTTAATGACTTTTTTTTTTTTAACAAAGCCAAGAAAAGCCAATTGTGATGAGATTCATAATTTTTGTTTCTGTAGCAAAAGCGACACATGCAAATGCTTCTGCACGTGGAGGTTGAGATAACGCTTTCACGTTAACCCAAGGAGTTAAGTGTTATCCCATATATTTAAGCAGAGCAGTTCTACGTCTCTGAACCCTTCCCTTATTCACACACCAGCTGAAGAGATTGACATAGTAATAAACTGATGTTAATTAGACACACTTTAAAATTCTCCGTTCTGCTTTTCTCCATGCCCTGGTGGAGCTGGTGGCTTATTAAATCATTTGCTGCTCTTGGGTGATCTTCTTTTGAATCTTGGCCTGACCCTCGGGGCACAATTTATTTTTATTTCAAAAAAATTTTACCAGCAAATTTTGTATTAGTTCAAGAGAATTACAAATCATTATTACACAGGCAGACACTTCAAACATTTTGTTTAAGAGCTTTCTGCTCGAAGATGCATCAAAGGAGATGCTCACACAGATTACTGTTACACTGGCATATATCCATTCATTAGCACACTAAGTTGGCATGACCATGTTTTGTACACGACCCACAAAGTTCTATCTGTGGCAGTCATATTTTAAGCATCGGTTACAAACAGAAAAGAACTGATTTCAAAGCACAAATATTACACAATGGCAAAAAAGTTTATGCACATTTGATGCTGCGATAAGGGAAGTTCAGTACGGTAGTGAAAATCCGTTTATAATGGATTAAGATTGGTCAAAACAAAATCTCTTCTGCTTCACTTAAAATCTTCATCAATGCACCACGCAGGATGGGGAGCAGGCTAAATGATGTCTTTGATCATAAAAAAGGTTAAGGAAAAAATTACAAGCAGTGACAATCAATACCGAATTATGTGTTGAGATGCTGCAAATGAATGCATCACGAAAACCCCCCAACATGGATAAAAGTTAAAGGAAGGGGGGAAAGGGAAAGAAAGAAAAAATAATACGAAAAAATTCAAAGCTTGAGTTATAGAAAGAAACAAAATCATACGATGCATGCAATATATACACACAGTGATGGATTCTTTTTGAAATGAGTCACATTTCAAAGAGCGGAAAGGCACCACGGGTCAGGTTAATGTAACTTTAGTTGTGGTAGGGTTGAGTATTATTAATTCAAGTGTTGTAGCTTGGCATAGTGGCCCCAGGTGTTACTGCAACCACTATGCCAACATACATTTACAACACAAATGTGACAGAAAAAATACCCACTACTTGAAAAGGATGCAATGGTTTAATGGTAATCTAATCTAATGATGTGAGCAAAATATCCTCAAGAACTTGTTTCTGTAGAGTTAAAAATGCGGCTATAACAACAGATTTGAAGTATTCATTGATAATGCAGTACTAATAGTGAGATTTTGAAAATACATACATTATTTAGAGCAAATAATTACTACCTGGAACATATAACTAATTGAAAGATGTGCATATATTTCTTAGAATCTTCTTTCCCAATGTTGACAAGACTACAGATGAATTCCTACTGGTTCTCCAAACAGCTAAGAGCTCTGAAGTGAATGCATTGTCTTTGTATTATCATCCAATCAGATGTCATATTCACCGTTCATTAAAACCAGTTTATTTGTAAGACTCAAAGAAAAGTTGTGAACTATGCTATTATTAGGATTTATATGCTTGCAGCATGACCAGTGGAACAAAAACTAGTCGTAGTATCAATTATAGTGGCATGATTAATGCGGCTTTGTTTCTCAGTCCCCACAGAGCTACTGAGGGTAATTGAGATAGCTGGCTACAGAATACAGCCAGCTAGCTCAATTACCCTCAACCCAGAGGTAGCAAAGTCTTTTGATTTACCCTGCCTTTTAAATATCTAGTGTAATTCTAATAAGTCTCATTATATGCCACTGCCTCAGTACTGGACAGCCAATTATAAACGCTGAGAAAGATCACAGGAACATCCAGAATATTCAGCCTCAGTGCCTTATGAGCAATCTCAATTAAAACGAAAGCGCCAAAAACACAATTTGTTCAAATATCCAACATGTGATTATGCTTAGAATAAAGAACCCTTCAGTCATTCAGACTGTTAGCCATAGTAGATATTTAAGACAAAGAAACATTTCTTTTAAAAATGCCTTTGGGTTTGAGATATTTTGAAAAAACAAAAAAACAAAATTGTAGTTATAGTGAAATGTCAGTATTAGACGCATCATGGGAAAGGTTAAGGAATAAAAATTACAAGTAGTGACAACTGATTCTGAATTATGTTTCAGATGCGGCAAAGTAATGCATCGCAACATAAATGTAAGTTAAAGAAAGAGGGTGAGGGAAAAGGGAGGAAAGATATAATGTTCCAGTGGCATAGAGTTCGGAAAATATCTTAATAATGAACATCAGAGAGAAGCCTCCTATTTATTTAAGCTGCTGGCAATATAATGTGCATTACACATGAAAAGAGAAAGAAGGAACTGAGATCATATTGAAACGTATTAATTTATCAGTTTATTGGTTTTGCAGCTAAGTATGGGGTATTTCATTTAAGGATTTGGCAGTTATCACCGCTGTGGATTTGTGCACCAAAGATATAAAAGCGCTTGTATCAAAAAAATAAAAGGAGAAAAAGAAAATCTCACTCACTTTTTTAAAAGTTACCGTGCAGTGGAAAAAAAAAAAAGATTGAATGAATTATTGCAATCCATTTATGTTGTTAATTCGTGGGATAAATAGTGTTGGTGCCCTGAATATCTAAGTTGTCAGAAATTTGGCACCTTGTTGAGACACATGTTCGCTTCTGGAATCAATGCAGCAAAATCAAACTTTTGCCGTCTGTTTCATATTAAGACTCTGGGTTTAAAAGCTTTAAACTAGTCCGCTAAACTGTAATGCAGTTTTTCCAGACCCCGTGTTCTCAATGTGGCTCCTACAGTTAAGGATGTAATGGTGTGTGGTTTGAAATATAATGTTGGCTCCCTGGAACAGCTGTCATCTGGTTTTCTTGTGACTCTGTCCCCCATTATAGGCCTCACATATAGGTATGATTATGAGTGAGCATTCACAAGACAAGATGTGGAAGGGAAATGGAAGCTGTTAAAATTCACTTCAGGAATAAAAAAAAAAAAACAAGAAAAAAAAGACTGAATTTGAGAACTGGCTTTATTGCCATTTGGTAACTCTTGCGGTTAAACTTACAAATGTACTTGAGCATTTAAGTTTAATGGATTAATTGCTGCATGATTCACCAAAAGACTACGATTTTTCCTAGGGACATTCAAAAAGCAGATTAACATCTAGATTCACACAGTGTTTGGAAAAATCTTTTGCTTATGGCAAACAACTGGTGACACTTTTATTAAAGAAACAAATAATTAAAGTGAGTTTATGCTGCAGTGGAAACAGTGTGCTGTAACTAATGTCTCAGAATCACATGGAAGCATCATGCCAAACGTTTAGCACAAACGCTGTAGATAGAAAAGAGCGTGAGATCGTGTTCGCCTCAACCAGAAGATCAGCTCTGATGGCATTTGCTGAAGAAATGCATTAAGTAACATTAAGTTTGTGAATGCAGGTGAGATGCTAAAAATGGTATCTACCAAAGGCTAATATTAATGAAGTAACCTGAGCTGCTATGGTTGCAAATATGAAAATTTACACTTTGAAGACATCAGCATATGAATATGTAGCCAAGAGACAAAATTTGCTGTACCTGAAGCTTTCCGCTTTGTGGTCTGCTTGAAGGCCGGGTTCTATTGACCAATCATGTTTGAGAGGGCTTTGATTATTTACAGGAAAAGTTCATGTGGAGAGCAAATAATGGAACCAATTATCCATTTGTATCTGTTATCGTCAAATCAATCAGAAACAATAACCGGTGCACAAAAGGTTATTCTGACTAAATTGGCCATCAGTCCTGCCAATGAGCCAATGGGCTCCCAGGTTGAACTTATTAAACACCATCAGCTAAGAACCTGCACTTTACATGGTGTACAGTAATTCACAAGTATGTGTGACAGAGCAATTTCGTTCTACTTTGTGTTGTATTTGGTTTTTGTTTTGGTGTGATATTTTCTGCTGACCGAGTTTTGGTTTTAATAAAAAATACAGTTAGGGTGAACGCAGGTTTTCAAAGCCTGCTTCAGGGGCTTTTATTCTGATTTTAGCCTTCATGATATTTTCTTAACTTGCTTGTGTAAAGTTCAAGCTATGCCAAATTTATGCTCAAGTAGATGATGAATATCAAAGAGAAAGAAGTGCCCCCTTTGACTGCAGTGTGTGTGTTTCAAAATTCTTCTCTCTTATTCTTTCAAAGCAGTCTTAAAAGTCCAGAAATGTCAAATTTGCTTCTATCCATCTTTGTCTCTGTTAAACTGATTTCTTGTTCCTATGAGCTACTGTGTTAAGGGAAAGAAATGACCTGAAAAACAACTTTTGATTTTCGTTCATTCACAGTCTCAATATGTAAACCAGTGGGTTAGAGCATTTCCCTCCATTACCTCTATGTATTAATAGGTATGTGCACTCACCAGCCACTTCATTAGGTAAAGGTGGCAATAATGGACTGGACCCCCTTTTACCTTCAGAACTGTTTTAATTCTCCATGGCACAGATTCAAAGAGAAGATGGAAAGAGATTTTACTTCACAGATTTTGCTCTATATTGACATGATAGCAGCAGTACAACAGCACAGTTGTTGCAGATTTGTTAGCTGCACATCAATGATATGAATCTACTTTTCCACCACATCCCAAAGGTGGATTGAGATCTGGATCTGGTGCCCCTTGGAGTGCAGCGAGCTCACTGTCATGTGTCAGAAACCAGTTTGAGATTATTTGATCTTTGTAACATGTTTCATTATCCTCCTGGAAGCAGTAATCAGAAGTTTGGTACAATATGGTCCAAAAGGGATGGGCATGGTCAGCAAAACTACTCAGGTAGCCTGTGGCATTTAAACACTACTCACTATACTTGATACACTTGGTTACTAATAGATGCAAGTTGGGGGAAATAATATCTGACCATACCCCAAATGTTCCCTCACACTATTAATATACGACCAGCAGCAGCATCCTGAACTGTTAATGAAATGGAGAATGGATCCATGCTTTCATGGTGTTTATGTCACACTCTGACATGACCATCTAAATGTCACAGCAGAAATTAAGACTTTAACCCATCTTCCCATCTTCTCCTGTCCACTGTAGTGTCCTGTTCATAGCTGACAGGCATGACACCCTGTATAGTCTAATGCTGGTGTAGCTGTGGATGATGTGATGTGTGTCAGAGGTGCTCTTCTGCATACTTTTGTGGTAACAAGAATTTGTCTGAGTTACTACTGCCTTTCAAAGCATTCTGGCCATCGTCCTCTGATCTCTGCTTTATCTTACAATATAAAGCTCCTCGAGGCATCTGTTGTTGTGATTTGGCACTAAAATAAATCTGAATTCAACTGAAAGTGAATCCATGGTTGAATCAACTGTGCATATGTTGACTACATATTTGAAGACAGTACTGTTCCAGCACATATCAAACATGGTTGTCATTTACCACTAGCCCTACCCTCCCTTGTCTAAAAGACCTCAGAATTCCTTCGACTGCTTCTGTCCTGTATCACAAATATCGCCTACCTCCTGGAGAGTGTTGTTTACTTGGTTGGCTATTGTGAAGGGGTTTCTCATGACCATGGAAATGACTCTCCCATCATCTACTACTGTTGTCTTCTGTGGACGTCCAGGTCTTTTTGATTTGCTGAGTTCACGAGTGCTTTCTTTCTTTCTCAGGATGCACCAAACTGTAGATTTTGTCACTAATAATATTGTATGGAGTTGATTTGAGGTGTGGTGCTTGCAAAATTTTGCTCTAAACATGCAATCAAAGGAGCTCACCATGTATGTGAAAACAAGGAAAATACATGGTCAATTGGGTTAAGCTCCATGCAGGTGTTTCATACTCCATGCAGTGTGAAACAAGCCATCCTCAAGCTGTGAAAACATAAAAAACCCACCCAACAGCAAAAACTTCCAAATGCAAGCACCACACCCCAAATCAACTCCAGGCCACTCATCTGCTTAATTGATAATGACAGCGAACAAGGTTCTTTACATTTTAGTCAGCCAAACTGTAAATGAACAAAAGGATCAAGCAGAAATGTCACTATTGCATAAGTTGCCAGTTTGCTCTTGGCTTAGATTACAGTGTGAGCGAAGCCATCTGCTAGAAAGAAAGCCAGCAGTAATTTGGTTTTAGAGATCATATGGCAGGCCACTGAGCGTTGAAGTACCAGATTATCTGTGTTTCCTATAATTTGATCCTGAACTTATTCTTTCATGTTGACAAACACTCACCCTAATTGCATGTTCAGTAGGCCTAGAATGAGTAACAGTGCTGGCCAATTAAACAAAAATATACATGCGTTATTTCCTCAACTCTCTAGTTTCAGTTCCTAATGAAAGTATGGAAGTCCTGAAAACAATCAAAATTTGAGCAGAAACACCACACACTGGTGTAGTCGAAAGAAAGCAAATGGAAATGGAATTCATCAAACTTGGTCTCAGGTTGCAGATTAAAGATGAACGGCAGAATGATGGGGGTTTATCAAAAACATTTCTCGCTATTATTAAACGATGTCATCCCCCCCCCCTCCCCCAAAAGTACTAGTCTTCATTAATGTGCCCAAACTATCATCAGCTTGTTTAATGCCCGTAATATCACCATATTGTTTACACTCCCTACAAACACTGGAAATAAAGACCAGCTGGGCAGCTTGGAAACTAAAGGAGGTGGCGAGAAAGACTAGGAGACAGGGTAGGCATAGGTGGGTGGATTGGTGAGGCGTGAGGTGGAGTGACAGGCTACTTAGATGTGCTCCTTCACTTTGCATTAGAGTGTACAATATCAGGCACAGGGAGCCAAAGTGAGGCCAGGTTTCAGGCAATGGTCAGGCCTGGAGCGATGGATCACTTACCTTAAGAAATCAAAGTTAGTGGCAGAAGATCTGATCTGGAGTGGGGCCCAGCAGTACAGAAAGAAAAGTGTGAAACCTGGAGAAAGAGAGACACTCATTGAGGAAATCCATTACCACTGGAGAAGCCAAGAAGCATGAAAGGAGCTGTCTTGTTAAATTGGCTGCTTGATAAAGCAGGTCTTTGGCTGGGGAGCCACTCACAGTCACCACTAGCGACACCAGACAGAGGAAAGAGAGAGGCCCTTATTGATACAGTGAAATGTTGAGTCACTGCAGTCCACCCTCAGTGCTTCACTAAAAAAAAACTACAAGCGGGAAATGTGTTCTCAACAGGTTTCTCCAGTAATTTTCACTTTTGCGACATCAAAAATATACATTATATAAACATTATGTACATGGTGCCTTATTTTTTTTTTGCAGCCAATGCAAAGCATTACAACAGAAGTAACAGTCATTAGTTTTGCGTGTTGCATTTTTTAAAGATGTGTTAGTGTTAGTTTATTGCATAGAATCACAAACAGATACAAAATAATCATGCAGGTGGAGAAAGAACTACCCAATGTCACCTGGTAGAGGACTTTTTATGATGGTCTGGTTACCTTTACAAAAATTTCAGCTATCTGTAGGTTAATTTACAAATAAACTAGGCTAACAGCTGCCCAGAGCTTGGAGAAGAAAGGTCTAATTCTCCTGAGGTTATGTACAGCAAGAATAGCTAAACAGGCCAGAAGATCCACTGAGCTTGTTGACATTATGTATTGTAACTTTGTATTGACCTTCACAGTGTCTCCTGTGTACATATTTGAGTTTGAAAGATTGGTGTTGGCAATGCCTCTTGTGGACCAAGGTGAGTGGCATCAGGTACGTTCAACCTGCAGTCTATGACCACTGACCCTTTAATCGTCTTGGCTCACTTAAGCTGCTGGTGGATCCCCCAGTAGATTTGTTTTTAATGCGATGTGATTTTTTTTCCCCGCAAAGCCCCCCCTTTTTTTTATCTTCTTCCTGCTGTGGGGCTGAAACCCCAATGAAGCTGTGTCAAGCCTCAAATCCCTTACATTAGGACGAGCAGGGGAAAACCAACTCTGTAATATCTTAAAGGATATTACATCTAATGAATTGATGAATGAAAGGTTTGTGCATTAGATTTGAAAATACGTCATTGTTAGAAGGCAATTTCTTTTAGTGCATTCCATCTTTTTCCTTGATGGCAAAAAAGACTAGACAAGACAGACAGACAGACAGACAGACAGACAGACAGACAGACAGACAGACAGACAGATATCCATAAATTATTATTCAGTTGAATCAAATTCTGCCACACTTGATACTTGATAAATACATGCTACAAACCCTCTCCCCCCAGATTTTTACTGGTCCACCAGTCAAATGCTATTTGCAAATTTAAGTTACATGGGAGTTGGCATGTATTGAAGCATGCTGTTCTTCCCAGATCCCTGTATAGAGGGAATAGTGTCATTCCCAGGAGTGCTCTGATTTGTGCTAAGGAACACTGACTTCATTTCTTTTAATTATGACTGTTGAAAAATGTTTATTGTGGAGCACCACACCTGCATTTGAGAGGGGAGCTGAGAATTTAAGGGAAAGGCAGGACAAAAAGAGGTATTGTTGTTGGGTGTAGGTCAGTGCTGCTAGGCTGCTGCTCCCTAGAACATTCCATGGTGTCACATAATACTGTTAGTCAGTTTCCTGTTGGACGTGCCAGCCCAGAAAGATGGAGCGTGCTTGCAAACTCACATTAGTATATGTGTGCGTCTATACTATATATACATGTATATATGTAGCATGCAAATATGTGTGTCTACTTTTTTCTGGTATCCTTGTATCACATTATTCAAATTACAATTCAGAAGACTTCTCATCTTCTCATGCAGTAAATATACTGGTATGGAAACAGAACTAAAACTGAGATCCAGTGTTTTTTTTCCCTTAACTGTGAATTACCAAAAATGTGTGTTTATGTGTGAGAACAACTTGGAACAAAGTGTGATAAGTCTCTTGAGCAGGGAAGTGGGTCTGCACTTTTTATAGTCTTCTCCATAATATGCAGGAATACAGTCATGTGTAAAACACAGCCAAAGAAATAACTCACCTGCCCTCTACTTGGAATTGTAAAAAAAGGATTGCTCCCTGTAGATGCCACCAATAGAAAGGCCTTGGACGTGACTATTTGTACTCCATTATGCTCGGGTCAATAAAGAACAGCATGCCGAAAAGGTTTCAAAATAAAAGATTTTTTGTTATCCCCAAGTTTAGGGAACAAATCCACATGTTGCTATTTTAAAAAATAAAAGAACACATACATTTACAATTATTTGGTATCCATTCCACATAATTTATTGTTGTTGTATTTCTCATCAAACATTTCTGTTGATATTCAGACTGTTGCAGGTATTTTTTTATAATTCCGACAACATAGAAAAAGCCAGTTTATTTCAATACATCTTAAGGATTTCAAACAATAAGAACGACTTCGCCCTGCCACAGCAGTAAAAAGAAACACTAATGAGAGTATTAAACACAATTCAAGATTATATTTCTCTGCAAAAAGACAATAAACAATAAACAAATTAGAGAACTCAACAAGGGGCTGCTCTGTTTTAACCTTTAGCTGTGCCCAGTTAAGGGCATCAGTGAGCAGTGATTTAAAAAGAGGCTCACACTAAAAAAAAAAAAGAGCCTGTAATAATAGAACTTGATGATGTAATTACAAAACTGTGATTCAACTATCAAATAGTTCAGCCGTGGCAGCCAGTTGAAAGTGACATCATTTAAGCAATTTTCCCTCTTTGGAACGAACCCTATGGACTGAAATAAAAAAACAAAACAAAAACACAAACAGTCTGTGCTCTGGTTAAAGAGTTTGAGAATTTACTGCAATCTTGTGAGTCTAATCCTTTGAATGTGTCCAGACTATTACGTTGATTGATTTGTTATAAGATTTAATGATTGGCCAACATTGGTCAACACTGATAGTGGGATTAAAGCAACTGTACAATGAGTGTTCATTTGTTTTTATCAGCCAATAGCTAGTGACACAGTGAAAACAGTTCTATTAGTTTTACAAAACCAGTATGTTGGCATTGCCACGGATCCATGTTGAGTTAAAACAACGTTAAATTGAGTTGGACTTTGATGGAAAACTGAATGTCCACCCCCACGGACATTGTTTGGGGTGGACGTAATGTCAGGCAGAAGGTGGAGGTTGAGTTTAGATATAATGCAGGATTTTCAGATCTTTGAAACTCTTCTTAGATTGGTTCTCCTAGCAGCAAATCAACTGCAATTTGGGAAACAGATTTATTCACAGTTTTTCTTTTTTCTTTCTTTTTTTTGTGGGAGGAACTTGTTCTTGGTACACTGGCTAAAAAAAATAGATTAGTATTTCAAGTGGAGTGAATATTGCGATCCTTTAGCATGCTCTTACTACTTTTAGAGAGGCGTCACTTGAGCTGAGAAAGACATATGCACATATGTAACTATCTGCAGCCCACATTAAGGGCCAGATGTGATGATATTCCCTTGCCCTCAAGTGATGATGAAAATAAGAGAAATTACACAACGCTACACTATTGCACAAACAGCAGGAATAGAGAATAAACTCACTTTACCACTATACCCAGCTGGTCCTCCATTCTTCTACTCACTTTGAAAAATTAGAGCGCTAATTCCTCTGTAGCCTACCGAGCAATATGCAAGGGAAAGAATAAATATCAATTTAAAATAATGTTTTTGTACTTTTAGATTTGCCTATTCCCAGGCCCTTGAGGTGCTGGGCCATGAAAACATGACAGGAATTTATAAAAGATCTCTTACAATAAAATAAAAATAAAAGATAGATTTGTCAGTTTTATTTTGCAGTTCTGTCACAGTGAGAGACAAACTGCTTTTTTAAAAAATATATATTTAATTTACAGCCCATCCTTATTGGCCAATTTATCTAATGATAAAAGTAAAATTCTCCCACATTCTTCTGTGTTGCATATAAACCTTAAACCTGCAGAGCCAGCAGCTCCGTATTTTCTGATGGTCCGTGTAACGGTTCAGCTAATATGTGAAGCACTTCACCAGGGACACGAGAGTGCCAAGTCTGATATGCATCTGTTCAACCCTCACAAAAGAGCAGACCACTCACTTTACACGTTCCTGCGTTGCTTGATTAATTGCAAATCACAACATTGTCCCCAAGCGTGCCACGGGTAAACAGGGGAGCAACAAGTAACAAACATTTATTTTCTTGTGCGTCTGCTTAAGAATTTAATTAGCCTTTTTTTTTAAACCTGTGAACCCAGAGCCTCACCCCTGCTGTAGACGCAGAATTCATTAAGCTGTTTTCTGCCCTCGGATTTTCACACCACAGCTTTGAACATCTGCACCCTGTCATGTATCATCCCATTCATTTCTACTTAATTTGATCCTAATAAGTGCCTACATGAGGAGCCAGATGTTGCTGCTACGACTGTGGCACTGAAAGTTTTGTTTGAGGGGAGTTGTGCTCTGTGCCTGGTGGGCAGGGAGGCGCATCCAGGGCAGGCATAGACTGTTTGAAATCACTCATTAATATGTAGAATAGTTTTGCGATTTCTTGTTTTCAAGATATTAGTTTTTACTTGTCAGTGCACACAGAAATCCATCAACATTTGACAAGGTCCCTCAGGGTAAGCCTGAGAATTCGCTTTTCATTTTCATTAATTCCAAAAGACCTGTTTACAAGAAAAATCATCAAACACATATTTGTACATTTTCAGCCAAGTAAGAAAGACCCACTTAAAAAAAAACACATACACACAAGTTCTGCGCTCCCTTTCAGAGCAAAAGTTTAAAATAATGGAAAATAATTTCTTTTTCAGATGCTGCAGTGTTATCACAGGGGGATTCGACGTGTGTGAGATGATGCTCAGCAGGCAGGATGCTGAGAGTAGGTCTGATTATGTTCCGTGGATGGAGAACCCGTGTAAACTTGACTGCAAATCAGCACCATATGCCAGCTCCTGGCCTCTCATTCTCATCTTGTCAGTTCAAGTGGGTCCTACACATGGCTCCTGACATGCCCTGGATTCAACCACAGCAACTAGCAGCCTGGCATGTGTTAATGAGAGAAGTGGTGGATGCCGAAGAGTCTCATGTACCCCAGAGACGCACAGGAGGACGGGCAGAAAAGCCAGAGGCTGAGCCATATGACCCTGTTGAGAGTGCCTCTTTACCTGTAGAGGGAGCGGTAGTGGTGGGGCTGCCTGTACGCCCTTGGGATGGTGTTGTATGTGTGTCAGCTAAGTGTGGTTATTGGAGAGCATGATTTATTTACCGGTTAAGCCCGTACCAGCTGATTATCAGAAGTCTGCTTTCTCCAGACACATGACTTTACTGTGGGTAACCTTGAAACTGATCCGTATTCTTAGATCTGTTTCCTTTTGTGAAGTTTGTTAAAACAAATTGTTCACTTCATTCCTGAGTACAAAGTGGGCTCTCAAATCTCCAGTCACTTCTTTTGCAGTAACCTGAAGCCACAGCTTATGGTAAACAGGAAAGGGTCAAACAGACACTGACACGCAGCAGAGGTGCACTACCATCAGCTGAGCATCAAATTGAGTCAATCTAAATAACTCACTTGATTATAATTTCTATGACCTTAGGCTTCATTGAGGTCAAATGTGTCGTGTTGCTGTGGATCCTTATTACACTGGAGTGGGATGTTCGAAGGGGGAAGCCTTGAGCTGATTGAGGCGAGTCGTTCTATCAAAGCAGGCATCTGCTCTTATTTAACCTCAGGCTACAAAATACACTGGGGGTAAACAGAGTGACCACTGTGCTTTACTTATCACCCTTGCAATGAAGGAGAACAAATCACTGTCACATATGCAGGCAGCGGGTCCTTCCACAGACAGGCAAAATATTGTTACAATATACACTATGATCACGCAGCAGTACTCCAACAAAGCAATAAAATGGCAACAGCGTGATCTAAGAAGCCCTAACTGATAGCTGTGATAGAGCCTTCAGTCTGCTTGGAAAGCTGTTTGTGCTGAGTCCCAGACCGGGGCTGCCGCTCCTTCTCTCATGCACTGTTGTCATTCAAAGTGACTGCAGCTTAGTGTATCTGTCGGCTGACTGGTTTCTCATTGTTTTACATGCTTGCAGACTATGCCTGTGAGAGAGTGAGTGCAGGCCCCTCAGGCAAACATCATGTCAGCCAGCTTTGTTCTACAGGATGCTGGGACTCCCTCGGCTGCTGCCTGGCTCCTCTGCTAACTGGGGAAATTGAGGAGATTAAATGCAACATCCTGAATCTCATACTTCCTAATGCTTTGTGACATCCACACTCTGCCGAGACTGTAGCTGTGCCTACACAAAGGAACAGCGACAAAACAAACAGTGCCTTGAAAGAGATTCTATGCCACGAGACATGTGTACATCATTTGCACTGATGTTGCCTGACAGAAGTAGGAATTTCCACAATGCTACCTTTAATAAATTATGGGAAATTCTTTGAGTGGCATTTGTGACTCAAACTGAAACACCATGTTAAGATAATCGACGTGTAATTCATCAATAATACATGTTTTCAGACCAGGGTTTTGCTTAAAGTTTTAAAATAGACAATTCAGTTCAAAAAGCTGCACTTATGGGATACATTGTCTTGTTTTAACATGACCTGCAATGAGATATTAATGAAGTACTGATACTTTGCATGAATGATTGAATGCGAGACCACTGTCCCAAGTCAGTCCAGTCAATCTGTGACACTAGGGAGTGCACCATATGAGAGGCCACCCAAAATACATCTTTCTTGGAGGCTGCAGTAACAGTTTTCAGTTAGCAACTTATTATAATGAAGAATAATGGGCCAAAATCAACAAAAACCTCAAAAAATCTGACGAGTAATAACATTGGCGACAGAGAAGCAGAGAAGAAGAGATGACAGTCAGATGCGGAAAATATAACTGTCTGAAATGGTCATTATTATTTCATACGCATGCCTTTTCTTTGCTTGAAAAATTTAAGCTTCAGTGGCTGCACCAACATTGCACATGTCAAAGGAAAGCTCAGGGACCGCAGATGATTTAAGTGGGAGAGGAGAGCATATGCAAAAACCACATGTGTAACAGCCATCAGTAAACAGTGAATATGTGGTAAACTTGGCAGAACAGTGACATTTTTAGAGTACAGCGAGTGTGTTAAATAAAAAAAAAAAAAAGAGTCCCAGCTAACTTTTTTCCCTCCTTATATCAAGTTGAGGACAGGCCAAAGTGTGTGTTAGGTTCAGAATATAATGAACCATCACAACATGCTACTGCAGCTTCACAATGTTATTTTTCCCTTATGGGATTAGGTTTTATTTACTGTCTTATGAAAACTTTGAAATTCAAACTAAATCACTGGCCATGGCAACGCAAAACAAAACAAATGTTAATATGGCTGCACACAAACTTTGGTTGATTCACTGTGAGCCTATTTACTGACCTTTTTCTTCACTTACAGCCCTGAGATTAAGCAATTTTTTCAAAAACCAGGTTACTAATTTTAAACACATATAATATATAAATGGTATTTTTACCTAAAGCATATACTTTAGACCATGTGCTATTCTTATGCCAGAATAAGATTCTCCCAAAGAAAGAATTTCAACAAGCATTTAAATTTCAGTCCTGTGTTTTGAAACACCCACCGCCAAATTACACATGTTTAGTGGTGGGCCTGCGATGCAGCATCATTCGGTCAATAACCAATAAACAAATTTGCATATATTGCTGTATTCTTTAGTCATTAGTTCACAGGCCATCTGTATATAGAAATAAACAAGAAACCTTCTTCTTGCCTGTGTAGGATTCTAACAGTGGCGGTGCCTTTGATCTGCGGTCCTTGATCTATTGGGCTCATGGTGTCACATAACTCTGTGATGTGGTGGATTAATTAGGTGGAACGGGTATTTATCCCTTAAAATCATAATACTAATTTACCCAATGCAATGTGGTATCTCTGTGGGTGGCAGCAGTGGGTCCAACTTCTATTAAAAACGCTTAGCCTTCACATCATCTGATGAGCTCCAGCACTGAATGGATCACAAGTCAGAGGAGGCATTCAGCACGCAGAGATGCCAATTATTAAATAGAATCAATTACATCAATATCAACAACAATGTTTCGCTGCTTGTTTCAGAAGTGCCATAGGCACGTTTTTTATGTTTTCTGATTTTGTGGCAGAAATGTCGCTCTTCTTTTCTTTTCTTTTTTTTTGACTAAACAAAAAAGAAAAGAAAAGAGAAAGAGAAAAAAAAAACATTTGACATTTTCTGTCAGATTTCCACAAATTCAGCCACAGAATGGCAGAATGACTGAATACATGGATGGAAGCTGGATGAAGAGGGAGGCGATGAAAGAGAAATGGCAGTAACTACCAGTCTATCTGTCGTTAGTGAATCACAAATGTAAAACAGTACATGTGTAATGAAATTGCCATCATAAAACGATAGCAAGGCAAAGGGGGGAGAGGGTGGCTAAAGAGAGGATGGATAAGGGTGGGAAAGAGAGAGAAAGAGGAGAGGGTCTGCAAATAAGACCTGCCAAACCTTACAATAAAATCTTTCCTTGGTTCTTTGTGTCCAAACCAAAGATAGTGTACATTGTCCATCCCTGTGTACAATTCTGCAGTGTAGGGCCCCTGGTTCCTCAGACTGAATGCAGCCTGTTCTTGTGCTCTGGTCTGTGAATGCTATCTCAGAGCAGCAGTGCCCAGAATGCTGCCTATTCCCACACCCAACAAACACCACCAGGGGATAAGAAACACACAATTGATAGAAAGTGTATTCTTTTCCATAGGTTCCCACCATCATGTTGCTAACTGTTTCCGGTACGTTATCAAAGAACAAATGGCTTTGAAAACGGGGAAACAAAGCCCCAGGCTGCATTGTTGGTTCTTTTTGACAGGAATAATCTGCCTTTCCCATCACTTGAACAAGTAACCTCTACCTAACATTCTCGCAAACAGGGGCGTGCTTGCCGTGAGCATTTTCATGTTGTCTGTTAGACACAGAATTGTCCGGAAATTGGGCACAACATCCTCTAGTTAAAACATCTCTAAACTTAAACTTGTGGCTTTTTTAAAGCTTTTCAGTCCCCAACACACCAATACGCTGTGGAAAAATCTCAAGTATGCACTGTGGAGAATCAAATTATAAAAAAAGCAAATAATAAAAAGAAAAGATGTTTTACTTTATTTAATGACCTTGTGATTGAGAATCCCTTTTTTCCACATTAACAGTGAACAGTACACTGCCCTGTTCTGAGTTAGCCCCACAGTAGAGTACCACCTACTGGCTGTCTGTGGTACTGCATGCAGAACATACAGCGTCAACAGCTGGATACAATCATATCTCGTCTGCTCTTCCACCTTAAATAATATTATCGTAAGGCATACATGTGACTGACCGCATCATCTGTGCAGTTTCATAACCACAAATGCAGACGCAGTGCCTTAAAACATCTCATCCTGACTTACATACAGCATAAGGGCAACTTATTTCTAACTACGTGCATTGTTTTTGCTTGCTGCTGAGTTTGTGTGGTTGAACTGGCATTTAACCTTTCAAATGAAGTTGCAATGCAAAGCACAGAAAGTCTGCAGTTATATTAAACTCATGCAAGGAAGTTAATTGAGTCATTTATAAGTGTGATTTTATTTTTTGTAACAAAAAAGAACAACATATCTAAGATGTAAGTAAAATAAAGCCAAAAAACTACATTTAGTATTATTTTTTATTTACTGATGGAACTCGTGTTTATTTAAACTAAATAATAATACTGTATGTCGCTGTAATCCTACATGTTCTCCCTGAAATTCCATTAATTATTGTTTATTATAAACAAGATATCCCTGAGCATAATCACTGCTGTAAAGGAGTGATTTTGCTATGTAAAGCTGTAAAGCCCGTTTTCACCCTCACCCATTTTGCTGAATATGGAACACATTCTAATAACACTTGTGTTGTCTGTCTGTTGAACTGAGGTGACAACCTGTTTCCGAAGCCAGGAGGGAGATGTCATCTTCTCTAAAAGATGAATAGATCAGTAGAAGTGTCACCATCCTTTCTGGCTTATGACATATAGACCAATGATAATTACTCACTAGATGACAGCCACTGTAAAAAAAAAAAAAAAAAAAAGCGGGGAGGGGGGCTTGTCTGGTGATTTTCTGAACCAAATGGATTGCAAATCAGATGAGAAATGAAGCATCACCACCACTAATCAATTATATTATCACTCATATTTCACTTTATTCCACCCTCCCGCTCATTTCTTAAAAACTAATGAAGCAAACGAAAAACAAAATCTGCACTTAAAACCTGTTAGAAATGTCCCATGGTCGCACTCCTCACACCCTGCAACTGACAAAGCTATCACAATGTGTAAGGTTTCAGTGAATGCTGTGAAATTTGTTTACCGACTGAATGAGTGATACAAGCAGAAAGAGCCTGAATGACGAATGTTTTGCAAAGAAAAAGAAAGCTTCAAAACGCTGTTCAAAGGATGAAATGATCAAAAACATCTCTCAAATTTGGCTTAGCAAGTTTTCAGAATGTTAAAATCTTTGTTCTTAATAAATTTCAACACAGTGCAGTAAACATCAGCCAAGGATCTCACTCTGGGTCACGGTCGCAGAAATTTCTCTTTCTGAGCACCGTCTATATAGGATTTGTTGATTTTTTTAAAGGAGGGCAATGAAAAAACACATTGACACTCTGCCATTGTGCCGGTGTACTGTTTTTGGTATCCAGTGAGCCTCGGTGTGGGCTGCTCTGCATCCTTACTGCCCGAAGGCTGTTTTCCTAATCATATTAATGAGGGAGCGATCCTCTAACCTGGGCTGCAGAGCCGCCACCTATGCCCAAGGAGCAGTCCTATTTACACTGTACCTATACTAATCTGACAGCCTTGATCAAGGAATAGAAAATAAAACCCCTAAGGCCTCTATTGATCAACCTTGAGTCTTACTCTAACGCTGTTGTGAGGGGCTGGTTAGCTATTACAAATGTTAGTGTGTTCAATGAATTATTTCATCAGAAAAAGCAAACTGCATTAAGTATTTATTTTTGAAGCAAACTATTTCAAAGGGGTGTCCATACTATATCACCCCTGTTGAGATCAGGGTCCAACAGTGCAGCCTATTCTTTGTGCATGCATCTGAGATAGTGGAATCACAGTTAAGGAGGATGTCAATAGCAGGAAGCATCTACCAGTCTTTCAGGCTTTGAGCTGGGATCCTCAAAAGAGCGGCATCGGTCCTCGGACAGCACAATCATAATTGCAATCTCTGGAAAACCAACAGGCTTTCATTATTTATGTCATTCAAAAAAAAAAGAAAAAGAAAGAAAAAAGCAAGAATCTGGTGTTTTAGTTAAAAAATCATCTGTAGGCTCAAGGGCACCAGCAGTCTCAATCTAAGAGGCAACAAACTTTTATTTATAACCTCCTAGCTCATTAACATGAACCTGCAAATGGCAGAAGAACAAAGTGGAAAACAACATGGCGAGAGAGATAAAGGAACAAAATACAATAAAGTGTAGAGTGTATTTGTTGTAAATAATCAGTAATATAATTACCCGCAGAGACCTGCCTTCTCACTGATTTCCTAAATGTTTACTAATGGACTCCCTCTCTTAGCCATTCTATTACAGAGAATTGTTGAGTGTTGCCCTGGAGGCTTATATCTCTCCCAGGGCCATGGGCCTGGTTAATGGATGACCCACTTGTTAGCTAATTGCAGTGGTGTCCCTGAACACAAAGGAAATGTTAAATTATGTTATGCGGCTGTTAGATAATGAGCTGAAGCAGGCACAGCATTTTGCTCCCTGCTCTGATTACAGTCTATACATACACTACTGTCTTACTGTTCTTAACACCTTAGAAAGGGAACAAAATTTTGCCCCCATGATTTTTACGCCTAGGAGTGTGTTTTTAAGGAGGTTACAGACCTATGTCTAATATTAGCTTTTTCTTGTTTTTTTCCCTGCTTGCTTGTGCACGTTTTTCTTCTGGATTTTTTCTATTCTTTAACTAGAACCATGGATGGATTTTAAAAACACCAATCTTAGTCATATCCAAACACGAGTGTCTGTACTGTACCATTTCTCTTCCAGAATCCAGGACACATGTCAAGATGTGAATGATCAGAGGGCTGCGCCCTGCAGCTAACAGATATAAATGTTGACCTCGTAAAGAAGCAAGGTCACAAAAATGTTAAATAAGGACCCATCCCACTCCCTCAATATCTGTCTTCTCTGTTGAAGCTACGCTCAGGCAGCAGAACCTCACAAGATTTGAAGGAGCAAAGTGCTACAAAAACAGATTTTACATAAAGAGGGAAAAGGAAGAAATGTAATTATTTCAAAGAGTCTCCAAATTATTTTCTTTATTTAAAAAAATAGATATATTTTTTATGTTTGTAAATAAAGTTTGTATGCCAACTTTATGTTGTCTGTGAATCAAAATGCATTTTAAAGCTTTAGCAGGAGAAAGATAAAAATGCATTTTTAAGTGGATGTGACTCAATTAGGGCGCCTTGTGAGGGTATATTTCAGAATCCTATAGTACACACAGCCCCCTCACCTCTTGGACCTGAAGCCAGGAGTGAAAAGGCCAGCCTGGCCAAAGAGTCTCTTTCACCCGCCTCTGAGGGTTTGTTTTCACTGGAGGACATGCTGGAACACAGTGCCATGTTTGAATTTTACTGGCACTTTTTTCAAGTAGTACCCATAGCCAATTGGAAAGACCTGGCTGAAGATTTTATTTAATATTTAAAGTCTTAGGGCAAAAATCTCTGGGAGCACAGGATAAACAGCCAGCACTGTGCTGTTTATGAAATGAAATAAATAACTAAACCTAGCTTTCCTTAGATATCTTACAATTGAGACCTACTCAAATCCCAGAAATTACATTTTTCAAGCCCTTTTCATGCTCATGGTTTTGTTACGGCTTTATCATCAGTATCAGCAGCCTGTGTTTATTCAACCCTCAATTACCAAAGGCTCAGCCGGCAGGCCTTTAATTGATTACTTTAATTGATTGGTTGGGGGGTAACCATGGCTGAAAAGCAGTTTATCTTAATCAGTTGAGAGGAAATTTAGAGAGGGGCTTGATTTCCTCCAGCTGATCACCCCTATGTGGCATGGAAGTGCAGAGTGGGAGGAGGTGTGTGAAAATTTCTAGTTACACATCTAACACCACGGAAGAGATAAAAATTTACCAAATGCATAAATGATGACAGATTTGTGTTATTTGGTCCCTGTTGCTGTTCAAGCACAATCCTCTGCATTTATTTTACAATTTCTTCCCTCTGTGCAAACTGACAGCAACAGACGGTCATACTTGGGTGATTTATCCTTTGGCATACAACAAGGCTGGTCCGATGGGAAAAAAATATACCAAAATTTCCCACAGAAATCTACTTCAGAAGATGCATTAACATGGTTTACTGAAAATGAGAAGGTGAAATTGTGAAAGCTGAATAAAAGGAAATCTGTAACTGATCACTCTTTTTAATTGCCATTGAAATTTTCTCATCATGTGTGCTTTTCAGCAGAGCATAAATACAAACTTAATCACAATTGCCAAACTATGTTTGAAATGTTTATCATTTTGAATAACCTCCATTTGCTTCAAGAGATTTAATACGAAGATAACTTTATAAAATCAATATCCCCAACAGTAGAGACACTTAACTGAGACAGACTTAAAAAATAAATTACGTTACTGACCTTTCTGATGTTTGAGGAGTACAATGTTAGCGGTATTGCTGCTGATGCGTTAAAGCGTGCCTGCAAGTTGTCAACAGTGTCCCTAAGTTCATTTATGCACAAATGTGGGAGTGAAAAAATGTCAAACTCTTTTTAGAAAAGACTCAGCATTGAACCCGCACAGAGTTTTATGTACCTGGCACATGGTCTTTCATCTTCTAAGCAGTTGGACAAGATGTCTGATCCATCTCACAAACAGATTGCTGATCATAATTACACCTATTTTTTTCTGCTGTGACTAAACAGTAAAAAAGACCTGGGGAATATCCTGCAAACCCAACAACCTGTTAGTGATAACATGTTGCTGTTGACGAGATTAGAGTTGTGAAACAGCAGGTGGTTAACTGGATTCTTTCCTGTGGATGTTAATGGGCTAGGGGATTTTTTTCTCTCGCTTCAGAACAGTTAAGAGGAGAAGGAGTGATAAGCACTGTGGTTTCTCTGCAGTGCTCCACAGCCAAGAGCAAAGATCTTTGTGTATACGAAAAAATAACTCCCACCCCCCCCAAAAAAACTGTATTTGCTGCCTCACTAACCCTATGTCCTGCATGTCAAATAGTGCGTGTTTTTACTTTATTTTTTAAGTTGTCAAAAAGTACAATTTTTATCAGACACAGGAAACTTTTCACAGAGCTGCGCTTGCTACATTAAGTACACACACAGTGCAGAAGCTTTGCAGAACTTCCTGGGTCTCATTATATACTCCAGGGAAGGCCTGATAGAAACGTGTTAGCGATGGTCAGTAGCAGTGGTGTGGTTTGCTGGGTAAGGATTTTCAGACTCAAGGAGATCATAAACATTATCTAAAAAAATAAAAGCCTTTATTGATCTGCAGCATTAGTGTATGACAAATTTCTATTGGGAATAATTTAGATAAAGAGATTGCAGGAAGACAATTCAGAAAATGAAAATAATGCTATTCTGGAGCACATATGATCCCTAATGGACAGAATTTATTGCACTCAGGAAATGTGTACTTAATTTAACCCTTCTTGCTCGTGTATTTATCTGGGGAGCTATTTACAGCTTCAACTTGTATAAAATTATGACAACACTGACCTTTGCTATGTATGACCACTTTGACCTGTCTGGCTTCATTCATGTCCGCTTACTGTTTGCCCTTGGCCTGGAGGTAATTGGTCTCTGCTTGGCACTAATAGCAGCTGGATAGGAATGCTTTTTCCCTGTCTTTTCAGAATATAATGACAAGAGGCCAGTATGACCTTGTCTGGGTGGGAACAGCCTCCCTGCTTCTGAGAGAGGCCACTCCGTCAGGCTCCCACTAGGCTCTGGTGTGTGTCAGCATCAGAAGATCCAGCACTGAAGCGCCACAGTGGGCCAGCCAAGCACAACCAAGACTATGATGAGCAATCTTTCCCATGGCCCACAGTCGTTTATTTCAAGATCCTGGTCTTCACTTGACATGCGCCAACAGAAGTCAAGTTTAAATAAAGACTCAAGTGACTGATTTTAGAAAGAGATAAAGATTTGACTTTTACTGACCAAAATAAATGATGTAAATATCTGATAATATATTTTCAAACTTTTTATTTTGACTGATCAATAGTCTAAAACCGAAAGAATCTATCTATCACTTTAAATGACTGACACGGATACTCTGCCAGCTAAGATATCTTTGCAATGTAAAACATATCAGACACTTTACATTGCGTGAGCACAATTTCTAGGTTTTAAAGCAAGATCGGAATCCACAATGGCTCATTCCACATTTAATTTCAATTCAGACAGAATAGTGTAAAATCTAAGTTAACGGCTTTTGTTGCATTTGAGCAACTCTTCATTCATTTAGCATATCTATCCTCTTACAGGATAAGAAACCAAAAAAGTGACTGTGAAACAAAAAGTATGTCCAGTGCAGCTCAGTTATGTTGCTAACACTTGGCTGGATTATAAGCTTAGTGTAAGAGCTCAGCCTCGGGGTTTTTGTTAGAGTTATCAAAGCCTCCCTAAGCTCTGCAAGCATGTTTTTAAAACTGTGTGTGCGCACACAGGTGATGTGTATATATCTTCATATCATTGGCAGATGTATATACTTGTCCACTGGTTGCAGGATTGTTCATTTTAAATGTAAATCAGATGTGTGGTAATGCGTACACACACACAAAAAAAAAGTACCAGGATGACAGAAAGACAGAAATATGGTGGGACACACATACAAACACTTTCCTTGTTATTCTCCCTTCTCTACCTCATTCCATTCTGTCACTCCATCTCGCTGCCATCGCTGCGATACTCTTCCCAGATAAATGTTTCATGAGGCAGTCCCCATATCCTCTCCTGAAATAACGTCCTCTAGATATGTCCAAGAGATTATATGACACATCAGTCAGTCACATTTACCTCAGACTGCACATCTCATGCACATCTCTTGGTCTAACACAAGCGCATCTTCAACAGAACTAAGATAGGAGGCTGTTGGGGGGTGTAGAAGCATATTTTATTACCCAAAACTGACTGTCAAATAGTGTCTGCAGTCAAAGAATTATCAAAGGGTTTATCCTTTTTAGATGTGAAAGTCTAAAGTGGGTCACACACTACATTCACTGTAATATCACAGTAAATATTCACAAGCTTATCATTATTTAATCATCCCCTAATGGAAAAGATCCCCACCCCAAATATAGACCCACCTCCAAACTTAATCATTTTCAAATATGTTAACAGCTGTAGCTGTAAACTTCATACTATCAGTCTGCCTGTTCTGTCTTTCACCTCGGCTGTTATACACAGGGAGGTGGAAGCCTGGTTTTAATTTACCTAATCCCGTACCTGCTCAAGAAAGAATTAATTAACATATCACAGGAATCTATTGTAAAAGCAACGGCACTAACAAATCTGAACGTTCAAAACCAAATTAGAATACCACAAACGCGAACGACACCGCTAATAGGTGCATTTGTACAAAATGCAGTTACACGCCGATTTAAATTAAGACGACAGTGAACTGATTTCTGTTACACCTTTATGTTTGCATATGAAATTACTTTTAGTTTTTGCGATTGCATTTTGGCATGTTGTTTATTACGCCTGCTTTTCTGCACCGCTTATTGATTTACACTCGGGGCTAAATAAAGCAGCTGTCTAGTCTCATATTATCAATAGCATTTTGAATTCCCTGCTTATTCCTGTGTTTTGTTATGATCCCTGCATTATATGCTATATCACTTTGACAGAACAAGGAGCTGTGTTTGCTTGTGTTTACAGCCCGGGCATGTCACCCATGTAATGCCATAATATATGCTTGCATAAAAATGAGATGTGTTAACCACACGGACACTGGCTCTTTGTTAAGAGCCCTGCTGTTTAATATGTCGTAAATTAAACTGTCTTGTCTTGCAAGGTCATTCATCATACAGCAATGCCTGTTGCCAAAAGTTGGAGCTAAGAAGACTGTTGCTTCTGCAGCTTCAAGGGACGCATGAACATAAACCTCTTTTTGTCGTCCACTACGCTTGAAGAGCACAAGGCTTTGCAGACTAATCAATACTCTGCAGCACACAATTATAAGATTTGTCTACAAATCAAATGGTATGCTGAAGCAGACTTTTAACAAAATCTATCAGGACCTCACAGTGAATCTGGCTTTTATCATCAACAGGTACACAGGTTTTCTTGAAGCTCGCATTTTCCAAAAGGTATTATACAATATTCTTTATTCTTTTCAATACACAGGTCTTTTTACTATACAGGTTCTCCATGGTATTCTATTTTCAAGTCCAGTTCTTAAATTTTAATGCAATGTAACTTCATTGCACTCAGAGTGAGATCAAAGTGTTCTGGTTCTCTGTTTGATGTATCCTCTATTTGAAGTTTTTCCAAAGACAGATAGTGTAAAACAAAAGTTTACATATTCTTGCTTTTGTGGGAGCAACTTCGGCTGCACAATATATTGATCACACTTTGAGAGAAGAAAAAAGAAAGTAGAAAGACTTGGGTTTTTGTTTGAATCGTGTTGTTGCATTGTCAATACAAGGCCAGCAGCCTATTCTTGGCTGAAAGAGCTGAAGTAACCAAGGAAAAATAAGACTGAAAGGCCAGTCAGGTTTGTATGGGATCAATCTAAAAACAGTTGATGGGCCACATGTGAATACGGTGTCCAACCCTATCCTAGCAGACAACCACACTTCACAGAATCTATCACCCACTGACAGTGACTGGCACATAAAAGTAGCAGTGTTCTGCAATGCTGAATGGCTACTCCCCAAAACACAAGAGGTGTGATTAGGAGCTGTCAAACAAACATGAGGTAGTTTACAATGACATCACTCACAGCGGGGAACGACTGCTGATGTGTATTCGTTGAGAACCTGGAGCCACTGAGAGGCAGCCCTCCAGAAAGCACCGTATGTTTATATGCAAGCACATGCGTATGGTGTTCTGTGTAACAAGGTTGAGCAATTACTGTGATTTCTCTGAGTGGGTGTTTCTCAGGTCTGTGCTACATAAGAGCTGACTGTTTCCAATTGCACAAAAGTTATACTTTTGTTTTCTGTCAAACTGTCAAAGTGTTGCAGTAAATGCAACCTGGAGAGATCTACAGCACTAGGCAGCATGACAGCATAACAATGTGGCCAAAAAGCGTCACAATAACAGTTTTGTCTTTAAATCTTGTATGTTATAGGAGTATATGTCATCCGTTGGTTCGTTTAAAACTTCAAGCTCAGCATTTTGGGTGGAAAGCAGATGTCTCGAAGAGAGCTGACAAACCAATACTGCAGGTTCATGCATCAATCAACCAGAACGTCACAATGCCCCGATTCATAACTTTAGTGTCACTTTTTAAATTTTAAATTTAATCATTATTTATAAAATAAAAAAATAAAAAAAATCAAATCAGCTCAAACATAACAACTAACAATACCAAAACCACAAATCTAACTCAGCTATAGTTTGTTAAGTATAGTTTCAGCAGATTAAATACTTCTATTTACTTTAGACTTCCTTTCTGCACAACTACAGTCAGAAAGCAGCCTAACTATGATGGATATAGTGTAGGAACCATGCCAACTAAAATAGAAAAGAAGGCCAGGCAGGGGCAGGCACAGTGGGAAGGGACTGTCCTGTTCTTCTGTCCTTAGATCCTGCAAGGTAGCTGGAACGATCTTTGAAGAGCTCTTTTGCACAGGGTGATTTAATTGTTGCTGACATGTGCCATCTATTCAAAACTGGAAACTCACTAATGGACAGTCTGCACTCTTTCTAAGAACAGCAGTTGCAGAAATATCTGTCAGGGAGTGTCAGCAATGGCAATAAAAGCAAAGGAAATTACAAGTTTATTGTTAGCATGTAGGCAAAATAAGCAGATTTTTTTCTAGATATAGGTTTTGTGCTCTGATATGAGTATACTGTTAGAGCACTTGCAAAAATAAATGTGTATTTACTGACATGTTGCAGTTCTGACAGTGTTCTGGTGAGAAGATAAATGTTGCCTGAAGTAAAGGAAACTGCATAGACAGTTAGTTGTAGAATCAGTTCGATGTCATGCATCCAACACAAACAGCCCTATAAATCTTTGGCAAGCTTCATTCTAGGAACGTTATTCAGCATTTCAGCTTGATCAGGGTGTAACTTCTGACTCACACCATGCAAAAACATTAGGGCTGACTGGTAAACTCTTAAAAAGGTACATTATTTTACGGGGCACTTTTTTCAGTCTATGTACTCACCTGCAATGTTTAAATTAAATAAACAGGCACAGTGGTTAAAAGCTAATGTTGCATTACATTCTCACACATGTAAAACATGAATGTTCATTTTCCGTTTTCATTTTAATTAAGTTTGTTTCAATTTCAATTTTGAAAGGGCTTCAGTAGATTTTCTCTCCAACAGTAAATTTTACATGATTCACTCAACACAGGTTTAGCATTCTCGTCATAATCAGTACAAATTTACTTTTTTACATATTTACTTGCCATTTTTAATTCTCATGATTACAAAGCATGAGAAAAATGCTGAAGGGGACCGTTTCATAAAGCACCCTATGTCTACCATGTTTACTGTGCTAAATAAGAGTCTCTCTCTATATGCATGGCTTGATCAGTAGTCAGGGTGAAGATGTTACCACGCATCATAACATGTAAATGTTAAACTTTGAAAATTATATTTTTTTCTTATTTGTGTTCACAAATATAAGTTAAAAAAAAAAAGAAACGTTGGTATGTTTTCAGTGAGCAGCTGAAAATCTGCATTGTTGTTGAGCTCCATGCAAACGCTAGTATTACCAGCCCCTCTATTTCATTGCGGCAATTCTGTACAGAAAGGTTCAGGATGATAACTACTCAGTAATTATTAAGCTGATGGCCTATTATGCAGCATTGCAAATCAAATATGTGTAGTATCTGGCAGTAGCTGAAGTGCCAGGCGTTGGCATGAGGCCAGCCTATTGCTGTACAGATTAACACACGCAGGTGCATCGCAACTTTTCTGTGCTCGTCAGGGTAACAAAACGGATCGGCAACAATGACAGCCATCTCCTTCAGAGTAATTGCATAAACTCCTTTGTGAAGCAGGTGCTTTGAGTCTATATGTGTATGTTTTGAAATTCCCATATGTTTGATTCACCTGTTTATTTATTTCAGTTAAATTCTGATAATACCAAAGTATCCATGACCTTTCCCGTTTGGTTATTTCTCAAAAACTGAAATTAGACTTTTAAAAAATAGCGTATATTTATATTTGTTGTGCATTCTTTGACATAATGTGCCTCTCATTTCATTAGCTGCATTCAGACTTGTTTATAACTAAGATTAAATAGTGGCGCTGCTTTAATGTTTCTGTGATATTGTCAACTTTTGCAGTGTTTACCATTAGTTGTTTGTTTGCTGCAGTTTTGTTTATCCCTTGAATTCCAGTATATTTCCAGGCTATTGGATGTTGTTTGGTTGTCATCAAAAGCAGCTTATCCATGAAAGTTCTTCTGTTTTGAAGGAGAACTGAATTTCGGCATTAAAAATTAAATGGTATATTGCAAAACATCACTTCTTAGATTTGGGGCAAGTGTTGGAGCAGATGTTCCTCCAGTGATCTGTAAATAAGTGGAATTGTAGATAAAGACACTGAGAAGGCTGTAAGATATTCAGGAAGCAGCCCAGCCCTGCTTCAAATCCACTCTAAGAAAATAGTGCAAAAGCAGTCAAAAACTGTTAAAGGGTATTTGATTCTAGCATCTTGTTTTAGTTCGTCTTCCTCTCCCTTTCTCCTCAGACCCTCTCTCATTTCTGCTTGAACTGGGAGTGGGGGTGATATAAAAAGACCTTGAAGAAGGCTGAGAGATTAAATTAATCGTTGGTGGGAGGAAAAAATATCACTAAAGTATGCATAAGTGTAAAAGAAATGAAAACAAACAAACATATATTAAAGATTATCTTGAATCGCTGATAGAACCACGTTCCAGCAAAACTGGATGCTGCTTTATGTCCCCTTCTGAGCTGTTTGGAGGGATCGTGCTGCCCTCTGCACGGCTCGCACATTTAATGAAATATATAACAATTGTTCCTCAATCAGAACAAGTGCTTGTTTAAAATGCAAATCCGCTCTTGTCTGTGACATGCTGTAATTAGACAGAACAATGGTGTATTATTTCTGTGATCTTTCTCAGTGCTCATCAAGGGCTTTGAGAATGGGACAATGATTGACCACCTGGTCCTGCTACTGTAGCTAAATTTATTAAACGCGCTCTCTTTAGAAAATCAATGCACGATTGTATGAGTTGTACAGGGTCAGGCTTATCTTTCGAGAGAAGACATAATTAGCCTGACCTGTGACTTGTAAAAGCTTATTGTTCTGCTCTCTTACACTATCCATTTTCTTAAACTGTATAAAATGTTTCGGAAGAACTCGAGACAGCCTATAGTTTTGTTTCGGGGTTTGTATGATTACATTACAAGAAATAACATTTATCATTTTCATTAGCATTGTTTACAAGAGGATATACATCTGAATCTGTCTCATCAAAATTCTGCTACAATGAATCTAATTTTGATGAAATCTTTGTGTCCAAGTAGAGACGATTGCAGACTTTAATCTAATTCTTGTTGGTGTTATCTCAAGTTACTCAGGACAAATGCTTTGTGCCCTGAACAAGATTTTAAAGAAACTGCTGCATTCACATTGAAGGCCAATCTGTCTTCTTGCTTATCTAATAAGCTGTGATTAACAAAACACACTGTTTCTTACAAGATTAGTGAAGCACACCTTGTCTCTTGAGTCAGCTACAGCTATTACAATTTACACATGTTATACTTTGAGTTTCACCCTAATCACACTCTGAAGATGGGACAAGTTGCCAGTGATGATAGTAGTTTTTTTCCGTTCTTGTGAGTGCGTGTGCATGTGGAGAAGATAAAAAGCCTATGTGTGTTAGAGGGGCTGCTTGTGACTGGTACAAGGGTGTCAGGAGCAGATGCAAATGAGTAGAGTGCAGCAGTGTAAAACCAAATCAGAGAAAAAGAAAAAGAAATGAGTTGGAGAGGAAGTGAGAGAGAGGATGCGGGAGTGTGTGGAGTTCACAGCCTGGGCTACTTTCACACCTGCAGCCACTGAGCTTGTTTTACACTCAAATACACACACACACAGATACAGTGCACATTCTCTCGCTCACACACACACACACGTGCCCGCGCACCGGATGACAACCTCATGACACGGCAACAACACACCACAGCATGCCACTTCTGTATCCACTCAATCACAGTCTTGCTAATCACATGCAAATTAATATCCCCTTGTCCTCAGGTCACATCCATCACGTTAACAACGAACAATCTACCACTCCGCCTGACTTCCTCGCCATTCCTATGGTAATCTCGAAAAGTATGACCGTTTTGCTGTTTTATGCACTACTTCTGTCCAGCCTTGAAGTGTTTCCTTTTGGTATCGTAGCACTTTTGATCCAATTCTTTAGCAAATTACCAAAATTGCTACATATTTGTTTTTATCCAAAATGATTCATCAGAGCCTATATTTCCTACATCCAACATAGCATACTCAGTTCTAATCATGATGCTTTGGTTTTATGTCCTGCCGGGCGGAAACTTTATGCATCTTTTTAATGTAATGAGCGCTGAAAAAAGAACTGCCATCTGCTTTTCTATTAAAAAAACATTCTGGGAAAAATCTGTCCACAAGCTCGGGGATTGGCTCGCTCGAGAGCATAATGCAAACAAATCTTTTTGATCGTATACTGAAGTGTGATTACAATTTTAAGTAAAAAGTGTACCTTTGAATTAAAGCAATTATTATTCCTTTGTGTCTGACATCAAAAGTACCTCAGACTGAATTGACAGTGTTCCTGTAAGTCTCAGGAAAATGATTGATGCGCTTGAGTTAGTCACACTGACTTGCCTCACAGTCTTTGAGATTTAATTTCATTTGAATACATCCATAATCATTATCACGATTTTGAAAGGAAGCTATTACAAGCATTTTCTGAGACTTCAAAATGTTTTACAACAGGCCTGAAACATCAAATATGAGCATAGCTGAATAGTTTTTAAATGCACTCATTAAGGCAATTGAATAATGTTGTGGTGTAGTGATCAGAAAGCAGCTTGTGTTCAACGATGGGTTAAATTATGAGGTGTCATACCTTGAATGCAGATTCCTTTTTAGTTTTCCTGCTTGTTTTGTCAGTAGTTTTGCCGCATGCAGCACATATTACTTGGCTCACTATTAAAACACTCTAAATGGTTTCTCCAGGAACTTTATCAAAGAAGCCTCTCTCAGGGTTATTGATAGTGAAAAAGATTATAATGAATAGAATTATGTTCCATATAATGAGAAATTCATACCAAAAGTTTACACTCAAATAAATTAATAGCCATATCAATTTACATGGTAGTTTAAAGTCTGATGGTGGCTGGGTGAATACACATTACACATAAGAGTCAAACATTTCCATAACAAATGAGTTAAAAACTGAAAAGGAAAAAAAAAAATTTTTTTTAAACTAAAAAGTATTTTTAAGATTTTACTGTTTCACTTCCTTACACGTAAAATAAAGGTATCCCAATGGTCGGTACTGTTTATCACTAGTCAGTAAGATTTGTCTTTTGTCAGCATTCTTTAAGTTTCTTAACTGAACTGCAGAGATTCATCAAATACAATTTTCTTGGCCAATTCCAACCTGCTCTTTTTTTTCTATAACCTGCAGATTTACTGTCTAAGAACTGACAGCATATACAAAAAAAAGGTAAGGAAATAAACTTTTCTTATTTGCAAAATATTATTTTCATAATAAAGAAATTTATTAAACTTTACAATTTCCCCAAAACCACAGTTACAGAATTTACTCGTTGAAGTAGCTGAAAATAAAGTTTTCTGTTATTTGAGAGTTATAGAAAAACATTAGCTGCTGTATACCCACTTCCACCTGAAACATTATGTCTTATTAAACAAATTTTTAATTACAAAGCTAATGTCAGATATTTAAATCATTTTCCCTTATGTTAATCTCTTTGTTATAAAACAGGACCTTGCCCCTTTTCTCTTTTTTACAAGTCTTCATACCTTCCTGCTAAATTCTTTGATCTTTTGCTCATACCAAGGCCTCTGGCTTGTGGCTGTGCCCGAGCACTAGGTAGCTTCAACTTTAGCCACTCTACATTTGTTAGCTTCTTTAGAATGCCCATGTTCAGCTGGGCAAGGGTGATTTAAGCATCTGAGGTTATTGACATGAATGTTTTTCGTGACGGACCCCCACACTTTACTTTGGCAAACCTTTTGTCTTCGCGTGGAAGTGAGAAGCTTCCACGTTAATGATGTGCTCGCTTGTAGCTAAGTCTGCACTCCTGCACATGTGTGGCAGTGTACTCTCCAAGATTAAAATGTGGTCTACTATGCTACACTAAGCTACTATGACAAACTTATAATTACATTTAAAAATGACAGGATCATTGTCATTCACCCTCCCCCACCTAACTCCTCAACACTCAAATCCTTTGAAATTCTATTTATATTATTTGTAGTAGCTGATCTAAAAAAGATCTGCAACATTACATCTATTATGTTTACACTGTTTATAAATGTATTTAGCTAAATGACTTTTAGTCCACCCATAGTGCAGGTTATTGGTAGTGGCCATAATACAATATAATTGGTACCTCAACAGTTAAATAGCACAACGGCGAACTGTCAAAGGGAGGAAAAAACCCTCTATGAAGTATAAAATAAATCAAATAATCTATTTCTATTTAGACCATTGCAAAAATATTAATAAATAAAGTTCCAGCTTTAAAATTAATCATTTTTTTCCAACACAACTGAGAACAGAGCAGTCTTCTCTGCTTAGAATGAATTAATTTCTACCTTGAAAATCTCCCTGCTGGTTAAGCTGAGCAAATCACTTTTAGTGCTGATCAACTCTGAAAGACTTGAAATAAACAGAAGGAAATGGACTGCTAATGTGGAAATGTTAAGGCTTTGCCCTCAAACCCCATTTCAAAAACTTTGAAACACTTAAATGTTTAATCCTCTATTATATGTCAGCCTCCCTTTTTATTCAGGATAGTACAATATCTCTCTTATCTAAACTTCCCTTAGAGTGGCAAACTCTAAAGGGTTGTATTTATATTAATTTAAAGGCTCTGCTTATAAATGTTGAACTGTTGGTAAAGGGAAAAACTGCTACCATGCAAAGGCTAATGCCTGATGGACAACCAGTGCTGCACTGCTAAAATGTTTCAGGTGGATCTTGCTCCCAGGAACTTTGTACCAGCAGCAGATTGGCATAAAAAGACTTGTTTTACAACATTTCAGACAAAACTGAGCAACATTTGATGAATGTCTCAGGACCGATATATATAAAGTTATGCCCTATCAGAGAAATTTAGCTAATAAAGCTACATTTTATTACACTTCTAACTTCCTGAAGTAATGAGAGATGTGACTCAGCAAATGCTTAACAGAAATTGACAGCTTGATACCTTTATGACAGAAGAAGTCAACATTATGTATTTCACTGTCAAAAGAACCAAAAACAGGAACAAACTTTGCCTTAAGTAAGTGATCAAACAGTTGAATGTTAATTAAAGGTGCAGGTCTGTAGCAGTTAAAGTTTAATTAAAATAATTAAAAAGCTATTTTGAAGCTAAAATTGCAGCAAGTATATTTAATCTAATTATTGCTGAAGCAGACTACATCAAACAATTGAAAGTAACAGGGATTTTAGATGCAATTGCCCCACTCGACTCCTGACCCAGAAGAAAATATCAGTGCAGGAAGGTGAAATATAACACAGCTCACCCTCAGCTCCATCTCTGTGAAATCATTTTTCAGGCACTAAATGGCACATTGACCCACACCACCTATGACCCTTTTTTGAACTCCAACAGTAGCTGCAGATATACCTCATCATGTAAAAGAGAGAGGAAGTTTCTCATAACTTTAGAAATAAACTGAAGAGGCTGTTCATTAGAACACAAGAAATATCTAACCATTAACCTTTTTTTTTTTTTTTTTTTTACATATATAGTATAGTAATTTTAGCCTTTCAGCCCAGTGAAAAATCATGTAGTTTTAGAGTTGTTCTGGAACACCATATTGATATTCAGGCAGGAATAGAATTCAATATGTCATTCCCAAACATTTCCTACAGAGAATCACTTCTTTCTCTATAATTTCCATAGAAATTTTGTGTGCAAATGCGGTAATAGACACATTTATAACATCAAAAGGATTCAATTTTCTTTTCAATCACATAACAGTATGAATAGCTTTTTCCATTGAATCTAACAACGAGAGGCCATTACCACATGCTAAAGGATGGGTTGCCGCCACTTGCTTTTATGAAAGTGTGTCAAACAATTTTTCATGTCTCACATTTGTTCTAACCAAACGGGGCCTGTCAAACAGGTTTATTTCTAATTTGTCAGGCGGAGGTCATTTTTACTTTGAATTGGTGTGTGCAATCATCATTGATGCATATATAGACTATATCTCCCTGTACATTTGTATTGTACAATCTTATTTTTTGTCTCTTCGATACATTAACTCCTCTCCTAAAGGCTCCATAAAGCACTGCGATGACAACTAGATTCTGCTAATTGCAGCTGGTAAATTATTTGGAAATGATGACACGCAAAGCAAGACCGTGATTGCTACACACAGAGCGTTTCGCTGGCTGGAGATATGACCAGTGTTCAAATAGATGGGTGATAAAAGCAAATATTTTCACCTCAATCGTGTAATGGCTCCGTTTGGAGCACTTTGTAGAAAAAGGGTTGCAGTAAATGGCTGGAAAGGGGTGAGTTCCTCATCTTTCAAGCATATTGTCGCCGGACCGTTCCATTCAGGCTTTTTGTGCTGCCGTACTGGAATCAATTCACATGAAGCAAATATAAATGTATGATCAACATGTTCAAAAAAAAAAATAAAAGGTGCCAGGGTATGAAATGAACCGCTTTAGTGTGGAGTTCGTCTTAAACTAACAGCAGTATAATGTAGCCTCTATAACTGCAAAACAACTAATTCTTATATGAACTACAGAGACACAGTAGAGAGAAAAAAATCATCTATTTCATTATATCAAATTACTTATTAAGAACAATAACATTTAAGTTGCTTTCAAAGATGATAAAGCTCAACAATTTAAAGACAGCAACACAACTCCACTGCAGTACAGTGTTTCATCGTAGCACATTTTGTCACACCGAGTTTCTCTTAACGTGTTCTGAAGCACTTAAAGCAACACAATTCAATCCATAGCTAAAAAAGTGTGCCCTCCATTTCATTTTTTAATACCCTGACATGAAGTGAAAAACAGTGCAGCTGCTCTGGTTTGACCTTTGGTGCTCGTGCTCATCTTTGACCCATATTTCCCCCATCCTCTTAATTATCAGCTTCTCCCATTAAGGCAAAAACATTCAGGCAAAAAATATTTAAAAAAAGAAAAATATATCTTTAATACTGAGTATATTGTGGAGCAGATTTCACTATGTAAGAGCAATTTTCCTCTACATAAATAGCAAATTACAGAAAAAAAAACACATTAAAAAAAATCAATGGCCTCTGTTTAGTTTTTAGTTTTAGTCATATTGCTCAAATTTGGCCCAGCTTCAAATACTGCTACACAACATGTAATATCAGCTCCAGCAGCAGTAAAAAAGCCAGCTGAGGTGCTCTTTTTTTACTATTATGAATGAATACATTTTACCATTATGTTTTTCTTCTATTATGTTTTGTTCATTCGTTCATCCCATGCAATGGATTCGCATCGTCATTGTGCACACGCTCACATTCACATGTCAGTCTGGCTCAGACTCTTTCATCACCTATGGACGTTTCTGCTTAGACATTATTTCCATTCTTTATTTGACTGAGCAAGTCACTGAATAGGAACAAACAGCAAAACCTATTGATAAAGTGCAACACAACTTAAAGACAAGCTGTGATTGAATTTATAGATGTTTTGTTCAATTCAATTTAGTTGTATTTATAAAGCACCAAATCAGAACAACACTTGCCGCAAGGCGCTTTATGTTGTAAGGTAAAGGCCCTACAATAATAAGAAGACAACAGAGCAAATCCCAATAATCATATGGCCCCCCTATGAGCAAGGGCTTTGGCAACAGTGGGAAGGAAAAACTCCCTTTTAACAGAAATAAGCCTCCAGCAGAACCAGGCTCAGGGAGGGGCAGCCATCTGCAGGGGAGGTCATCTGCAGCCACCGGTTGGGGTATGTGAGCAATAATAGAAGACAGAAGGGTTGAAAATTAGCAACAGCTATAAATGCTGTGTGCAGCACATCAGTTTCATGCGCCATACTGGAACTATGTTAAACTCCATTGTCTGTTTTTCAATAAATAAATATCTCAATGGTCATGTGAACTATGGGGTTTGCATCGTCCAACTAAAGAACAGCTGCTGAGATCCAACATAAGAAACAGTTTTAGATATACCTATGTGTATATGAACTTTATAAAGGATAAATAAAAATTCTGAATGGTGGAGCGTGATGGAAATACCAGTGTATACAAGTCAGTGCTGCCATGTCGTGGTCTAATTGAATATTATTATGACAGTGAAACTACCGTAAGCAAAGTGTTTATATTTGTTTTTCGTTATTCTTGAGGTAATGCTATACATTTCTTTTTTTCCCATCTTTCAAAATTAGGTTTGGAATTTTTAAACAGGAAATGTGTTATTTCTTTTTTAGTTTGCTATTTTTGGTTTGCTCTGCCCCACGAGAGCATGTTTCTTGAGCGCTCACTGGAGCTCACAAGAAACATGAGTGCCATAGCATCTGACAGCATGTTGATTTTAATTCTCATAGTAGAGACAGGGGAGGTACTTCAGGGTGGATAATTGTATCTTCGGTCTCCTGCATGCTGCTTATTATTGATTCATAGAGAACAGAATGAACTCCTTGTAAAGGTATGAAAATGCTTTTAAATGTCCATTCTCCTTTCCTAAAATCACGGATGCAGCTATCTGCTTTTGTCACTTCCAGTCCTGCGCTCTGCCAGCTTAGCTTTTAGGCTCTGGCAGGCAGAATAGAGCTTATATTTAACAAAGCTGACAGGCTGGACAGTAATGTAGTTGTCTGGGCTTTTATTTCTTACTTGGGATTGGATTTTGAAAAGCTGCAGCACATTAGAATAAAGTAGCAGGAGGAAAGTTGAACTGCAGCACTTTGTTCCACTGCAACGAGTAAAACCTAGTTAATTTTTAAAAGGTAACAATTTAAAAATTCTGTTTATATTCTGCAAATATTGAATATTCAGAACCATTTGCCTATAATAGTGACCTGCAGTTTGACTTTTAAGTGAAAAGCAAAAAATAAATAAATAAATTCAAAAACGACAGCTGGCTCATTTTACTGTGATGAATATCAATAAACAGAAAAATTATCTAGAGTTCCTGAAAGGGACACCAAAGGTTGCAGTGAAATGTTATAATATATTGTTACTGGTATAATGTTGTTATTATACCCTTTTAAATGAAAAATTTAATTCATAAAATTTGACAAATTAATGGCATCTTTTTTATATGCAATTAAAAAAATATCCTCATGAAGCAGGACATTTAAGTTTAACCCTGACAGAGAAATATTACTATTTAATATTACTGTTATCAACTACATAATGTGTGATATGATTTATTGTGTATAGGGATGGTACGGAATGATACAAAACATTAATGTTGGTTGGATATAACACTGGACTGTCTTGGCTGATGCTAATGTTTGTTTTTGTTGGTTGTTTTTGGAAGTATTCCCCCCCCCCCCCCCCCCCCCCCCCCCCCCCGATGCAGCATGAAATCAAACAAATCTTCACTCAGTTTTTTTAAACCTTTGCATAGGTTTCCTTCAACTGAACTCAATCTACCTTTAAACATTTAGTCAATGTAAAACTGATGTGACACAAAAGAAAAATCAGTAAATGTTATCAACAAGGGCATAGGTTGCTGGAACTATGACCATTAAATTGCTGCAATGCTGTTGATAAGCTCTTACGGGTGCTGTTCTTTTAACTTGAAATGTAAGAAAATTATTTTATTTTGGGGTTTTTGTTCATTTGTTTTTGACAATGGCAGAGAGTACTAAACATTTAAAAATGTGGTTACATACATAATCTTTCTAAACTGCTGATATAAGTCCCTCACAAACATGATGAAATACTGAGATTCATCTGCCTACCTCTCAGAATATCTCATCCATCCATCCATCCATCCACTTATCCACACCTACAATTCAGAGTCCCGTGGGGGACAAGAGGCTATCACAGCTCTCATAGGGCAAGAGACAGGATACACCTGGGACAGGTCGCCCATCTGTCACAGGGCTTTCACAGTGCCTCAGGTATTAAAACATAACTTTATTGTCTCGCATAGGAGAAATCACCCTGAATCAAACAACTGCTGCATCAAAAATCAGACAACTGAATGAGCATTCAGGCCTTAGAATAAATAGCGATTAATAAATCATTAAAAAACAATTAATCTCAAAAACCTCTCCACTTCTCTGTCACTTAGTCACAAGCTTTTCATTTCTCAGTTTAACTAACAGAAAAACAAATTAATATTTATAGACGTTATACTTACATCAACACAAACTCACAACAACATATGTCAAATAAAAAATTTGAGCTGTTAAATTTCCACGTTACGAATACTAACAGTGTATAGAGTCCATATGTGCACTGAACTAAACATGAGACAAAGTTTCAAAGTCATTTGAAAACCATCTGAACTGTTGCTATGATATTCATATTTTCAGTTTCAGAGCACTCACCAGAGAAGATTTGGGATTTCTCAAGCTAAATTCATGGAAGATGAATACATTGGTAGATTAATTACTCTTTTTTTTCTCAAGTAAAATAATGCCAAGCATGGTCATTTCTAAGCTCTTTATGCCCAACATATATATAATTTCACTATTCATTTCAACACAAACACTCCCAAAGTATTCATACTGAAATTTCACTGCATGTTTCACAACACAGAACTTTTATTTTTGATGAGTTATGGTATGGATTCTCACAACAGATTGTTAATGTCAATTAAGCTTTGTTATATGATGTTACATTTAAAATTAATACAGCCAAACAGAAGGCTGAGAGCTTATGTCAGAGGGCCCTTCTGTTGTAAAAGCATTGGTTTTACTGGTTACCCTGAGTTGAGGCGATAGACATTCTGACTGCCAGGCAGCTGGTCCACTTCACATTCATTTATGGGGACACCCCCAAAAGCAAGCCCCGAGATGCTGACAATATCCCCCAACTACAGCTGGAAGCCATCAGGATGAAAAGTTTAGACTATGGGCCTTCTCTCCCTGGCTAAACGCCCCATGTGCCAAAAGCCAGTCTGGTCTTTGGGTAGACAGTGTTTTATTTGCAAATGTAAATCTGTGATTTCATTTGTATTCTAATGTATTCTTCCCATTTTCCTCAACTGAAGAAACTCAACAAATGTTTTCTCTAAATCAAACCCTTATTTCTTGGATTTACCCTATTGAGGGACATGTCATGAAAATACATGCTACACAAATTGATTTTATTCTCTAGACAATTTCAGTAGCTTTGATTTTCTGATTTGACCTCGGGCCCCCTTATATGACCAATGTAAGAGACTCAACTTCAGAGCAAACATTCCTAACAACCCTAAAGTTTCCTCTTGTTCAAGTCACTGGCCTGACGAAAAGTCGTTAAATGGGGTAAATGCAGGATTTCTAGAATGAAGGATTGAAAATAAGAAAAAAAAGAAACAAGAAACAGATAAGTAGGGTTTTTTTGAATGGTATGAATGAGAATAGCCAACAACAATTGCTTCAATAGGGAAATAGGAAATTACTAAGTATCTTCTGCCTAGTCCATTAATGTGGCTGGGACATGAACCAAGACTTCCTGAATTGACAGGAAGCCATACACATGTTGCCACTGACTGATGGAGTGTGTACAGGAAAAGGGCGGGGCTGGTGGAGGCTTGTGGACCTGGCATGCCCAGACAAAAACATTGTGTGATGAGCGCTACTCAGTGTGTTTAGAGCCTGGGATGGCCATTCATCCACACCAGTCAGGCCTCCATGGCAATGATTAGCATTGTCATCCTCATTTCCAGGCCCTCTATGCAGATGGCCCGCATGCTGGAGGTGCCAATGAAAGAGTGGCTGTTCTCCCTCACATAATCACTCTCTGGCCTCTGCTCTCATCTGTCCTCTTTATTTCCATAAAAAGAATTCTTGGAAAATTTGTATGGCCGTTTTTATGTTCCTTCATTATAGCTCTGGATTATCAAGAACAGACTTGCCAGCGCCTGTGCTCTGATGAATGTTTCTGGGTTAGTGGTGACGCAATTGTGAGGCTTCTTTTGAGTCACTCGTATTGGCACGGCCAGCATTTGATCGTTTTAATCAAGTAAAATCAGTTTTATGCTGCAATATAAAAACACATAGCTGTAGAAGATGACAGTTTAGCGCAGCCGAGGCAGAGGTCTGATCAGCACACTGCCTGGGGCACTACAGAGCTGCCGTGGGCTCTCAGCAGCCCTCTGTAGATACACACAGCAATTAGGCCCCACTATGAGGCCTGTGGAGAAGAAAGTACTGGAGACAAACAGGATATGGCATGTCAGTTTGATACCATATCACCACGCACAAACGTCTGATAAACTCATTTAGAACCTTTGACAACAACCTTTGACTTGTCTCGCACGGCCTTGTTTTGCCCATCTCCTCTGCTTGGCTCTCCTCAACCTTCCTCTCATCTGAAAGCCAAGATGATAGGCCTAATAATTAAAGCAATTCTGTATGGGCTGGAGAGCTCCAAAGCATCTGTGTGTGTTAGACTCCTGACATGATACAGAGGGACAGCGCAACTATTAAATATCCATCATGCCACGCCACATCAGTTCTAATGCCATCAGAAACACATGACTACGTCGGCTAAGTCCCCCTTCCATCCACAATGATTAAAGGAGTCTTTAATTTCAAAGACAAATAAAAAATGCAGGATCATTTTATCAAAAATGTAAATGACCTGTCTCTTTGCATGACAGTTACCAGAGACAGAGCAGGCGCTAATACGAAAGTCTGTATACTACAGTGAACATCAGCACATGTTCACATGATGGCCATTACTCTCGTGAGATAAGATAGATGTGTGCGCTTCACCTTTTGTTTTTATCCGATGCAAAAAAAAAGGTTTACAGCAAGAAAGATAAGGACAGGGGAACACAAAGTATGCAGTCATGCCACTGACTGACAATGAAGCTATGCAATAAAGCGAGAAATTGTTCTTCTGTAGGTTGTTAACAGGACTGAAGTGTATCGGGCTTCCATAAAAGACTAAAACTGTACATAATTTGAAGCATTTTAATAATCATACTAATCTTGTCACTGCTTGTCACTTGTAACTATGCAATGTTTTCCACATCTTGAATATGCAGATGTCAAATTTGTGATAAGCCATTAAATTCCTATACTCCCACTGAGATTTCATCTTCACACTGACTCACCTGCTCCTTAGTTCCTTACTACAAAAGAAAATATATTTTCTGTCTTTAGCCATCCTCCAAAAATTACCATGTCATTCAACAAGATGAAAGTATTGTTTAGAGAAAACAGTAATATTATTGTCTCTTGTGAGATCTGATCTCCCTATTTAAAGATAAACAAATAAACGAAATAAATAAATGTAGCTCAATGTGAGGGTTAAGTACACGCAAGTTATTTTACTTGGCTTAAAATGACACTTGAATTTGACGGCGCATGCAGCTAAGTGTGCAGGAACCTTTTGGGGGTGTCAGAATTGGCTCACATCCAGTTGCAGCCCACCACCTCCATTGCTCTCATGTTTATGCAGGGAAAGACTGAACTCTTTTGATTCTACAGTGAAGCTTTTGATTTGGAAGTGAGTGTCTGCTGGCAGCCTTTCAACACTGCACCTCAGGTTCACACTTTCATTAATCAAGCTCAGGTGGGGCATGGGATGGGCGTGAGTGTAGATGACACAAATGTATGAAGCTGGTAAAAGGATTATTTGAGAAGCTTGAACGCATTTTTCTTTTCAGTCGAGACAGTTTTCCACAGTCCCGTCGCTTGTCCTGTGTTACCCCACAAACCCTGTAACTGCTGTTTTTGCCAAACAGAGGTACTGGAAGAGTGATGAATAATATTGCTTACTCACATAAATTGCATTGAGATACACAAGTTTAAAGTCTTTTTTCCCCCACAAAAACATCAGGACCTTGCCTTACTTTGTAAACAACTATATTCTTTCCAATTTTTTTTTTTAAAGTTTCTCAAAAATTGTAAAAGTTACATTGCTTTTGACAAAAGCTTTCTTCTGGATAATGTCAGGAGAAGGGTGGAACTATTTGGTAAAATATTTTGAAGCTTATTAATAAATTAGGACTATATCATTTAAGTAAGTATGATGGATAGTAACTGAATATTTTTGGAGGTTTTTATAATTTCTGGTTTTCTTGTAGAAAAAAGATGTTATTTATGCAACAACACTTACTGGGGTGTTTACAATTGCATTAAGATCAGAAGTTTTACTTGAATTTAAAACTTTTTTTCATGAAATGTTAAAGGAAGTCATTCAAGACTTTGTGTCATCTCCGCTTTTTATTTGTTTTACAATTCTCCCTCTAACCAGTGTCCTCTGACATTCAGACAAAGTGTCCTGCAAAACAGTCAGAAAAAAAGGAAAGGTGCAGTGAGTAGAGATTTTGAGAGATCTGCTGTAAAATGATTTTTAGACTTTGGTGTTCAACAACATGGTAGCTTTTTTTCATCTAAACTGATGCAGCATCACTCATACAGCAGTTTTGCTTTGTCTTTTTTGGCCAGAATTCAATTCAATTCAATTTTATTTATATAGCACCAAATCACAACAACAGTTGCCTCAAGGCGCTTTATATTGTACAGTAGATCGTACAATAATAAGTCGCACACTTTGAAAGTTTTCTTGGTCAGTAAAAGCACGACTTGACTTTAATAATTCACCGTAATTGCCCCATCTCTACAGTGCTTCGGACAGATGCAAAAATACAAGCTAAAAATTGCTCTGCTGTAGCCTCCTCTTGGTTTGCAGGCATCAAGCACCCCCAGATCTTTAATCAGCTGCAAAGTTGAATTTTTACCACATGGTTCCAAGAGTCTGTGATAAAGCTGACAAAACTACATCATGACTTACTGTTTATTTACTATTATTTTTCAGTTAATAAAAAAAGCAACATTTGAAGAAAAGCTCGTTTTTTAAGTTGCTGCGGGACATGCAGTGAATTCCAAATTATGCACAGCTTGGATTCAGCATTAGTGCAGCACAAGTATGGTCAAGATTTCAACGTAGCTTCCAAGAATATTTAAAACTTGTGACTGCAAAGCTTTGATATTTCCATCACGTCCCACAGCCCGGCTCTTCTTTCTGTCATTACCCTGCATTCCTGTTTTCTTAAGTTTGAATTCACATTACCAATAAAAAGAGGCGTTAATTAATAATTCTGAATCCCCATCAAGCAATATCTTCATTTACAATAATGCAACAAACAAAAAAAAACAAAAAAAAAACTGATATGCAGATTGTTGTGTTATATTGAAGCTGATAATCTCCACCTCTAACGAAAGCATACCAATGCAGACATTAGTTGTGCAAGTAAGAATTCAGGTGCTACTGATTGGGGTTGTGAAGAAGTGAATGCAAACAGTCCCATGTAGAGGGGGGCACATGGGGTCAGATACAAGGGAATTGTTATTGAGGAGGATCCCTGACTACATTAGCCAGCACCTCACCTAGAGATCCCCCAAATGATCTACTGAGGCTGTCAACTACAGGGTGGGGCGAGGGGTGCTGGGTCTCAAGTCAGTTAACATGACGAGAGAGCCATACAGATAAATCACAATTCACTCAGGGAGCAGTCACACTCAGGGAATATGTCACACTCAATGACATATTCACTGGTTGGCTCTACAGCTCATTTGATAACGCTCTTGCCACGCCATTCATTTCTCTGAAGGATGAAAGGGAGGCTGAAAATGTCATCAGCTCACTGAGGCAGGGATGCCAGTGACTCAGAATAAAGAGGGAGGGAGGTGCCTCATAATTAATTAAGTTTTTTTTTAGCCAAAGAGACATCCCACTATTTTCCGGGGGTCTTTCAATTAGACATGCGTTGTAATTAAATGCTGTGTCACAGTGTTGTTGGAGCTTGCCAGATTTATGTCCCGGGATAAGTTACTGCCATTCATTATGATGATGGATAGCACAGTGTAAAAGGAATATTGTTAAGGTCCCTGTAGGAAAGCCGTAGCAATTGCATAATAATAGAAATATCTCTTATTCTTGTCACCTCTCACGTTCACGGCACTGAACATGTTATATTTCAAACCGAGGACAACAAAACCAAATCATTTGGTTAAACACTTAAACAACAATCTGCGAAAATTAAAACTACCACATCAAGTTAGTTTTATATATTATAGCTTTGCACATTTTTTATGAGTCAAGACATAAATAAAGATGAAAAAATTAACTGTCCTATTCTTATAAAATACCCAAACTACAGAAAATTGCACTGTTTGCTACTTAGATTTGACATAGTTTAAAAAAAAAAAAGCAGACTCTTCTTCCCTGAACTCTTTTTTTTTTTAAGATGACAGAAAGGCTTAGTGTGAAGCCAGAAATGCCCGAAAAAATGCCAGTACAACAGAGGCAAGGCAGAGACACTCATCTCTGTTATGTCTTCAGGACATGGTGTTGTCGTCTCAACAGCACAACTTTTGTGTTAGATGTACTTTCAAGCTTAGAATGCCCACCTCACTTCAGAAAAGCCCATGGTCCTTAGTGTCTCTCTGTATAAGATCACACACACAGAGTTGTTTTACTTTGTCTAGATGGTGTAAATCACAGGAACACTATGTAGTTTGTACAAGCCTTTCTGTCACAGATCATATTTGTGTGGATATATATAGAGAAAGAGTATTTACAATGAGATACAAATAATATATGGCCATCTACAAGTTCTATGCAGCATGTATGATTTTAAAAGGTAAAGTTGTTTGAAAAAAAAATTTACAGCTTGTTTGCATAGATGTTTCTTTTTTACAGTTATTAAACAAAGCTTTTTCATGTAGCTTATTGCACTGACTTTTAGAAGTGTTGTGCTGACATAAATAACTGATGTAGTAGAAGTAGTCGTGTCATTTTCCTTTTTTATCCCAAATAATATATGCTGTTTATATTGTTATATACTGCATTAAAACAAAACTTACTGTATGGCTCAAGTGAAAGCACATAAAAATTATATCTGTGACTTATGGGTGGGTGACTGGATAAATATAGTGGCCTTTTTTATTGATTGGCAGAGGACACTGAAAATTTTTAGCATATTTGTTTTTCTATTTTAGTCTGTCTCCTTGAATATTAAATACAACCAATGGTCAAACTTAAATCTGTTAGGGTCCCTGGGTCGTTGACCCAGTGTTTTTGTGTTTTTGGTTCTTTGATTTTGTTATTTCATTATATTCTAGCTTTGCTTTATGGGTTTTAGGATTATTCTTAGTTTAGGTTCTCTGGGTGGGGTTTGGTTAGAGTTTTAGTGTTCTGGTTTTCTGTCTGGGTTCCATGTTGCTGTCTCCCCTTTCTGCTGTATCCCCACATCCAGTCAGTGTCTCTGTTCCCTTTGTTATAGTGCCTGCCCGTGAGTCTGTTATGTTTCCTGTTTTACTTTGAAAGTCCATGTGTGATGTTAATATGTCTGGTTTTGCTTCCTCTTGTCTCGTTAGGCCTGATTTGCCCCAGCTGTGTTTCCCTCCTGTTACCCATTCCCTGATTGCTCCCTCTGTGTATTTAAGCCCTGTGTTTCTTAGTGTCTGTGTCGTGATCTACCGTTTATTTTGCTGTGTGTTTTGTCTGTCCACCGGTGTAAGTTTATTTTGAGTTTTTCAAGTTATGTCATGTTGCGTTCAGAATTAAAGCCTTTTTTGAGTTCACGTCTGTCTCCGGAGTCTGCACCTTGGGTCCTATTCCTGCCTGCACACAGCCACACCCAACAAAATCAGTCAAAACTACAAGGTGGTCTCTTCTTCCTGTTTTGAAAATCTCCACTGTACAACAAATTCCTGAGTTAACCAGCCTTAGTGGAGCTATGCTAGGTAAGCTACCCACATATTAATTTTTTACTGGCTTCATCACATATACAGAATAGGTTATCCATATTTGTTCACATATTAAGATTCTACAAGGCGCGCTTCATCTGACTACCTCATTTAGGTGTCTATTAAAAGCAATAACAAGCAACTATGAACATATAGACCATGAACTATCCAGCCTGGTTTCTTGGCAAAATATGAAATAGTCCTGAAAATGTATTTGGAAACAAATGAACGTGTACTTTCTTTTGCAATTTCGAAATTAGGACATTTCCAGTTGAAAAATGTTTAATGTCTTAACGATGTATGTAGCAATTCAATGGGAGTAAGGTCAACATTGCAACCATGAAAAAAAGCAGTAACTGCTCCATTTTATTTCATACCATAACCAGCCAATAAAAACAAAAGTTAACAACAAATACAAGCACAACCTAAAGTGGACACGAAACACCACATGTGTACATGTGTTAAGGCTAATTTACACCCTGATGTTTAATACTGTCTGCACAGCTTTATCACATTTTTAGAGCACGTTCAGCACCATCTTGTGCTAGTAAAAAACGTGACATCGCTGGGTTTGCTGGTTGACTGACACTGGGAAAGAAAACCTAAGGGGATCACTGTTACTGCCCCCGGCTGTAACCACCCCCGTGACATCACATTCTTTCCTGGCACAAGATGGCACTAAACATGCTCTGAAAACTTTAAACATCTTTTTCATAATTTCATAATGTTCAATCTGTGACAGTTTTTTTTTAAAGTGGAGCTTCATGATATAAATTAGCCTCAATACATATAGTGTTTCATGTCCACTTTAAAATATCAAAGTGATACAATCAAGGTATTTCAAAATGAACACATCAACTAATGACTATCAGAGTATCATTTTCTAATCCAAGTAATACAATCGACAAGGTCTTCATCTAGACCCTGACCAATATAAGAGTTTTACAACTGATTTATTTAATGCTTAAAAATGCATCTGTATGTTTATTTTTCTTTCAGACACACGAAACATAAACAGGTTTCCCTAACATTTGCTAACTCGACTCTGCTCGAATCAGCGGGTTGGTGTTGTCGACGAGGAAGTCATTAGTGCCCTCAGGTGGACAAACTATACAACAGCAGTACAAGGTTGAAGGGTGTTTCTGCCATCTCTTTTTTACTTTTTACATTTTTATTTGATGACCTTTATACATGCTAATACCAAAAGATTGCCATATAGCTTATAATATACCATATAACAAAAAAACTTCTGTGATAAGCACCTTGACTCCTGTTTCCCTCTATCGTCTTACATAATAAAAGCATAAAGCACTGTGGGGTTTTTGTTATTGCTTTTTCACTGTATACTGCACCTTCCGGTTGGCTTCTCAGTGAAAATGCTGCACTATAATAGACTTGGCCATCTGGGGCTTTACACAATGAATTTTGTTGTAATTCCTCCTGTCATGGGGCGATGAATGTTCCGTGCTTTCTTCTTTTTTTCTTTTTTTTTATCCTTGTTTCCTCCATGTAGACAGCAATTTACATGGAGACATTAATGTAACTGTCATGTTCTATCCAAGACCACTGAAGCAGAACTGCTAAAAGACAGCCAAGGAACAGCACTGATGGCCATGGCACCAAAGATTGAGGAGCAATACAAAGTTAATGGAATTAAGTAAAGAATTCCACCATCTACCAAAGAGGAGACAAGAAGAAAGAAAAAGAGCAAAATTGAAATAAGCCTTGGCTCGGAAATAGAAAGAACATTTGTGATTTTAATGCTTATCAAGTGATGAACGTGAAAAACATGTAGTGTATCATATTAGATTGGATAGTGTTGCACCATCAGCCTTTTTCTTTTCTGTGATTCCTCTCTGTAGCTTACTGTTGTCTAAACAAAAAAATGGAAACCTATTATTTCAAATAAATTGCTCAGTTAAGCCACTAGCAGCACTGCAAGCTGCTATCAAGCTCATGTATTTCCTTCTGAACCCTTGCACTTTATCTGTGGATTTTTATTTATTTTTATATGTTTAAGAACGAATGGTGGCAGGGGAGCTCGACAGACAGTGAAAGGGCTTTGGGAAACATGGGAGAGAAACAAGGTCTTGTACCTCTTTATTACATGCTCAAAATTTGCTTTATTCTCACTAGGGATCCTGAAGGCATGAGCAAACACCAAATAAAAGGTCAGCGTGGTCTTTTTTTCCCCAACAACTTTGCTTCTAGAGTCAATAGCCCACAACGGAAAAACAAAGCCAATCAATGATGAGTGTTCAAATTTTTGCAGAGAAACTGGAAGATAGGTTAATCAAAATGAGTGAATAGTTTTAGGGGGTTTACACATTAATTAAACTTACTATAAACTGCTCATGCATGTGAGGTTCTGGTTGTTTTATTGTTTGTTTCTTTTTTTAAACTGCATGTAAAAAATAAAGTTAATTCTCAAAGTAACATCATACTGTGAAAAAGGGTATCCTTCATCTCATTATGCATCTGCTTCATTCTGTTCAGAAGCCAGCAGTTACAGAAGATTATCACTTACGCTTGAAGTCACCTCATTTCTCTGCACATCCATCTATTAACAACACACAACGTGTCAGGCCTACAATTCCTTTGTCATTAATAATTCATTAATACCCTCTGCATTAATTTGTATCTTTTTTGCGATTTGATTCTAATTGCTTGCTATGATTTTGATTTGGATCACAGCCTGTGATCAATTAACTAATTTCTACAAGCAGCCATCTATCGCTTTGTGAGGCATTGCAACGTAATTATTTTCAAAGGCAAACAATGAGGGTTTAGTTATAGCTACTGGAAACAAAATATTGAAAAAGATACTAGAAATTAAACAAAAATCAAATACTGAAGGACTATATAATGATAATAAATATGAAAAGCAGCACTAAAAAAATGTTTTTTTGGGTTAACAGCAACCATGCTACTCAGTGTTGGCAGGTGACCACATTAATGCCAAGTCTACAGGTTGGATGACTGGTGTCTAACCTAAACTCTTTAGCTTTTTAAAATGACGTTCAATAATAATTGAACGTTGTTTAATTTATTACTTAGGCAAGCAAAACCTGCAGTGAAACAATTAGCTTTACTTAGGGACCTGAACTGTATGTGGTTAATGCAGCCAGCTGTTAAAATCTTAGTATGTGAGCCCTTAATTATTTCAGCTTTGTGAAAAAGCCATTATTTTACTCAGTGATCAATCCCTATTGATACATTTATGTTGCTCACGTTAACTTATATCATTTAAACTATGCTACTAAACAAAACATGCATTAATTTACCCCAGAAGCATAGAAAGAAATGCACGGAAGCCTCTATCTTTGTCCTATTTAGAGTAAGCTCCTTTGAACACTTAACTTAAATGTATTTTGGGGATTTATTTGAGATTTATTCAAAATCAAGCATAATAAACAAAGCATACTTTCTCTGTGAAATCCAATAAAACTGAGTGCATGTCACAGAACTCCTGACAGTCTTGACTTCAAAAGCGTGTGCTTGGAGATGAATGCAGGAGTAAGGGGGTGGAGGGCATGATTAGCAGCCCACTTGGCTTCTGTCCCTGTCGTATGTGCTGTATATAGATAGCATCAGTCATCTTCCCATCACCTAATTAACTTCTTCACCTTTACACAACAAAGTATCTACTTCAAACTGCTCTGCCTGATTGATTTGACACAAATGCTTTATGAGTATTTTGGAATGAAAGCTGATTTTGAAGATGCAACATACATCACTAATAGTCATCAAATGCCTCAACGGCTATTCCTTTTATACAATGATTAAAGCTGTCTGTGGGTTTGGGAGGCTTACCTGACCCAAATGCTGGCAATTTTCTATGAAACCGTGTGTGTTGTGAGTTGCGCACACAAAATATATACACACACTGGCTAAGCTTTGTCTTCACACTTGTGTTCACTCTGAGCCAGCAGCAGGTAAAACTTCTGCAAATTATAGCCCGAGGGCAGTCTTTGCTGCTCAGTGTTTGATGCTGTTTGATACTGACTGCGTGCAGTTTGTGAAAATCCAACTTTCTCTTATTGAGGGTTTTTTTCCCTATTAGTCTTTTCGTGTTAACTGTTTTCCACAAGAACTGAGGCAAAGCAGTGATTGTTTCTGACAGATTACATGTGGTATCAAACTGTAGCTATATTTTCATTTTTCTTATTTTATTGGCATATATTTAATTGCTGTCTTTCATAATTTCTTTGTAACCTATACGTGGTTTTACCATTTATTTGTATCGTATATAACAGTGAATATCAAGGAAAAGGTCTTAAGCTAACATAAAACTTTACAAATGTGTATCAGTGACAACGTAAATCACAATAAAATCATACTGGAAATATTCCAGGCACATCCAAACTGTGAGGAGACCTCAGGGTGGAACCAGAACACCCTGGAGGGATTATATAGCCCACCTGGCTTCTTGATCGCACGCACAGTTGAATGATGATCCAGGGAATTTGCCCCACGTTACCTCACCTCGTAGACAGCTGAGCAAAATGTAAAGATTGATGGAACAACAAACAAAAGAAACACAAAAAGAGAAAAGAAATGAATAATGACGTTGATCATTACTATGTTTTGCCACTCAACTCCAGGTCATGTTTTGCCAAAGCCAAAAGAAGTATAGCTTTCAGACGTTGTTGGTTGTGAATGTTAATTTTAGTTGAGTGCATCTGAGCACTGGGCTTAGACTGAGCTGATAGAAGGCAGAAAATCTGTCTGTTCAGAGTGTACTCATGTCTGAAAGTTTGGCAAAATATTTAACATTCATAAGTGTTCTACTTGTGTGAAAACTGGCATGGATGTACTGCCATTATAGTTAACTGTATCTATTATATTAAAGCAGAAATGTCTTCTGATTTGAAGACAATGTGTATATGTGCTATATAAATAAAAGTGAATTCAATTTAATTGATTTGAAGGGAATATGAGGAACACTGAACAAAGTATTCTCACACATTTTTCTTATTGCCTACAATTAAGAAAGCAAGAAGACAATCTGTGCTGACAATAGGTTAAAGACTTAAATCAAATTTCTCCCTAGAATACCTGAAAGGTTATGGGTGGTAACGCTAACTCAGCATTGAAAAGACCACAACCTGTGTTCCCAGGCAAAAAGTCAGCATCCTTGTGAGTTGATGAGTTATGTGAATGGTTAGGGACTTAAGGGGCAGCACTGCAATTTGCAGTACATTGCTCAAAGTTCAAAGGAGGTGAACAAGGACAAGAAGATGTAGAGGAAACAATCTGACTCCGATGCCAGCAGCTAACTGGCAAAATAAACTTGTTATGTAAATAAAAAGTAAATTTTAGGTAAAGATTTGTATGCGTGTACTTAGCTCATTTTATTACTACTTCTATGTCTGCGTGTTTTTGGGTGTGTTTTGAGTGTAGGGTAGGGGGTCTGTGTGTTATGCTGGTGATCTAGAGCTGATTTCTTTCTTTAAGTGTGCAGGATCTGCTTGGCATGCTCTGCGTCTCCTTTCTCCCTGCTATAGGCTCTGCTGGCTATAGCTTGTGGCGCTCCCGGTGGAGTAAGCTCTTTCCACTAACAAAATGCAAAATACAAAATTAATAAAAACACCCTTTGAAACTGACAAATATGCCTCGGGCAAACTATCGGCCCGCCGGCTGCTTAAAATTTAATCAGTATTTTTTTCTTTATTTATTTATTTTCCACAGCCATGCTCATCTTTTTAATAACATGTTGCTGAGACTGTCTGTATACAAAGTTTTCCTCTGTCAGGAATTACATAGAGGCTGTCAGTTCATGGTCTCTCTCCCTCAGGGGGTTGCCAGAAAATAAGCTAAGCAGATTTTATAACCTCAGTCCTTGTCCTCTTCTAAACTGGTTTTCTCTTTGATCCCTGTTGCAATCACAGTGACCTCCATCCTGTAAATGAGACTACATTAGGACTCGGGGATCAATTCACATTCACATCAGTGAATTAAGCTAGAACTCTCTTGTATTGTGTTTTAGTAGTGTGTTTCACCGACAGAGATGACTAAAATGGTCGAATTGTTAATGTTGGAAAGCAATGCTGAATTCCCTGACAGCTCTCCCATCTCGATATAATATTCATGCTCCCATTTATAATTTAATTATATTAACACAGGGTTTCAGTCTGAGTGATGACAGGCCATCAAATCCTTATCTAAGTGTCAATCACACTTTATAGTTGGATATTTATCTCTGCAATAATAGAACAAAGATATAATGAAACAACAAAATATTTACAAGCTACTAGGTGGGATGATTTTATTGTCTCCTGCTTATTTTTTTTAGAATGTGCCAAGTCCTGAATGTGCACTTCAGGGACCATAGACACATTTAAGACCCGCTGACCTGGCTAAAACTAGATGTTTATATTTGACTAAACTGATTTTCTGTATTTGCCCCATAACTGTCACTAAAACTACAACTGGATGCTAATCTTGGGCACCATTGCTCCTATTAGTACTACTACTTTTGTAATTAAATAATTGATAAAGAAAACAATCATGACTCATTGTAAGTGGTCAAATGCTTTTTACCCATGTTAAGGAGAAGATATCCTCTCTCTTTATGTACTGAATGCACATTTTCCAAAATATTTAAAAGGAAAGCTCACTTCCTTTCATTTTATTTTATGCCTCTTTTATCTAACACACCAGTCTTGTGAGGGCCAAATGTTCTATATTCAGATTGTGCACCTGCATGTGTTGCAGTCATTGTACCACTAGACCCTACGTTTTTAACCTTGCACTTAAAACTTCTCAAAGCTACTACTACAAATAACTAAGATTAAATCCTGAATAAGCATATGCAGCACATATGTACATTCACCTGTCAGATGAATTAGACTTGTGATTTTCTTTTCTTTTCTCTTTTTAAGTAGGGGAGGTTCTAATAGATTATAATTTAACGTTTGTTCAACAGATAATGTCTCTTTTGAAATCTGCAATGAATATTTCTTCCGGAGTGCTTTTTTTTTTTTTCCTTTTTTAAATCTTACCCTGAAGGAGGCCAGCCTCTTATTCTTACACTTAAGTGAATCTGAATCTGAGATAAATTCCCCTTGGCAGTTTTTTCTCCTCTGTGTAAAAAGCTTCCAGTTTTGTGCTTCTTCCTCCTTTTCTTACTTTGTTAGTTATTAATTGAAATCATGAGAGTCAACGCTTTCAGCAGGGCTAGTTCAACACAAGAAATGCTTGAACTTCTTTGCCATAAATATTAACAAGCAATATATTATGCATATTATTCTTTAAATACCATATAAAATGTGTTTTTGTGCCTTAATCTTAATTTTGCATATGCTTTTAAGTAATAAGCATTAAATAATAATTCCCATTAAATTGATGGCAGAGGCAGCTTTGGTACTGTCAATCAAATTTGCACAAACCCCCTCTGACACTTTCTGTCTCTCATCACTTCCAGCTGCCAAGCCATCATTGTTCACGCCAGCGTCTCAGAGTGCAGCAGAATCAGCACATACTGTACTTTAGCAATATTAACTATTTTGCCACTGTGTGGACACGGCGGAGAAGGGAACAGGAAAAATGTTCCTTCCTGTCTGTGATGACGGGATTCTGAAAAAAAATGTAACAAAGTATGATCAACTCGTGAAGTGATCATTTGTGCACAGTACAGTTGCTGAGATGAATACAGGTTACAGGCATTACTAAGCTTGATCCAAACAGTTGAAGCTTAATAATAGCATCTTAATAACATCAGAGACAGAGTTCAATGCTTTATCCTCTCACACAGTGATGAGGAAAAGACAGTCCCCCCTACATCCAACTGAGTTTTTAAAACACAAACAAAAATGGTGTCACAATTGAGGAGAATGCATCTTCAATCAAAACAAAATCAGTGGGGGGCCACCAAATATTTTCCACTCTTGTGTTGGCGGGACATAACTAGACTCTAGTCTGGGATGACCTTCATTTGTAACTCTCCACACAATAATGCCTCTGCTCACAGTGGGCCACCTATTTTAGAGTGATTCTACATTAGACCCTAGCCACACAGGCCTAGAAAAGTCAGTGAAATCACTTGCAACATCCGGTTGGCTGACTGGTTGGCAACTGGTTGCTGATGGTAGCTGGTTGTTGCTAGGAGAGGTCGATCAAAAGAAGGAGGAGCTTTCATATTTCCACTGTTTAATAGATCCAGAAATACCATGATTAGAAAAACAGAATTTTTTTTTAAAAGTGCCACCGGACATCGCTGCACTAGGTTACGTTTCCCGTTATGCCTTAAACATGTCTCAGTTGAGGGACCAGAGCTGCCCCTCCCCACTCTATTCTCTTTTACTTGAAAAGAAGCCCAGCAGTATTTCAAGGGACAGTGCCTTTGATGTGAGCAATTTATAAGGCTAATTATACAAACAGGATAATAACAATGGAGACTACAAGCTGCCTGTGTGTTTACCCTCCTTCTGTTTACACCACAGACAGGTCCTTGAGCCATATGCAAAGAAACGTGCATGCACACGCACACACACACTCGGAGAGATTTGTAAAAACAGCTATGGTAATTCTCAGTTGTTCACAGTGCAGATCATAATAACAACAAACAATGAGAAATGCCTCACATCAAAGAAGGAAGTTATTATGTATTTAAAAATCCTTTAAAGTTTTAGGAAAGAGGCAAAAAGACTGAAAATGCACTGGTTTCCTGCTAGAGTTAATTGATACCACTACTGGTTGTGAGTGCGCTACATAGCTGCAGGACAATACTTGTATTATCATGTGAGCCCCTTGCCCTTGGGTAACAGATCTCGCTGTTTGCATATTTATTGTGTATTTGTGTATTTATGCTCTGCCTGTTTCTTATCACCTAAATTGGCTCATGTGTCATTATTTCTTGTGTGGGTGGTTGATTGTGCTGTGGCAGTTCTAGGAACAGATCTCCTGAAAAGTCTTTTTGCCTTCAGAAAGGATTCAATTTAAAAGGTCTGAGATAACAAGCTTCTTTTCTCTGACATTTGTTCAAAATCTTGTACAGTCACAGAATACAAAACCTTAGATGTTCTTCAAAAAATCTGGACAACGAATGTAAATTTTTCATTTGAAACATGGATTCTTTTTACCTGTTCAGCCGAAAAAGAATGGGTATGACTGTACATGCATACCTTTCATCATGCAGCATAGCTACCAGGCATGCCTTATCGCCCCATGCATTAGAAGCACATTAAATTTAGAATCACAGCACTCTTCAGGTTCAAATAATGAGCATTTAATTATTGACAGGAGATGAATATTTAACAAAGACACTGGTGGTTCACTTCATTGGCCTCTAGTGGAGTAGTATTAAAAAGGACAAGCTGTCCCCATGACCAAGAAACTCCCCCCAAATTCCAGTAGATCTCATATTTAAGTCACTACTTTTAGATATCCATCAATATCCAAGAGCCACCCCTCATATCTTTAAATTATGCTGTGAAAATGAGAAATGGGCACAGCAATATATTTTAAAAAAAATGCCCAAACAACATGGAAACAAAGTATAAAAGGAAAAAACTGAGTTTAAACAATTCTAATAAACTTGAAAGTCAAGACAAACTTGTTATGACCACCTTATTTCTTCAACACACCCTGAATTCTCTTATGCAAGCATTATTGTAGTCTTCAGGTATAGCTCTCCAGGATTCTTGAAGGACATCTAAAGCTCTTTTTGTTTGGATGGTTTATGTCTTTTTTCTGTGCTCTGTCAAGATGCAGTTATTGTTTCATAGAAACCTGAAAGCAACCAAGCTCATAATAACCACAAAGCACATGCAAAAATACACACAGTGACAAGAAAACTATGTACTTCAATTGTTTAGGAGAAATAGCTGATAACTGCATACTAGGTTACTTGCATCGTCTGATGTTCAAAGCCAGAAGATGTTATTTCCTTTTTCAAAACAGAGAAAGAAAAACTTTAATTTGCAAGAATGTCCTTTACCAGCTGTGCAATTTTCAGCTAAATCAGGGTGTTTCAATTGCGATGTTTGCTTTTCTTTTTTCTTCACTACCACGAGATCTAATGGATGAGTCCTTTTTACTGAAATCCTGCCTGTCTGACAGAACTCAGGCAGACCACTTTTCACTGCACATTGTGGGATCAGATCGTCTGTGTAATCAAAAAAGAGCGAGACCAACAGTCAGATGGATACAGAGGTGGCGGGAAATAGAAATAACAAGACTACATCCGACCCCCAGGGAATGAAACATTTAACTTTGTCAGTCAGCCTTCTCTTTTCTCAGCCTACATCCCATCTACTTATCCTCCACTCTTTCAGTAGATGAGGGGCTCTTCAGATCTTATCTGTTGTACAAAGGCTCTCAGAAGTGACAACATGAGAAAACAAGCAATTTCTGTTGTTAAATCTATATATTTTTAGGTTTATTTTAATTTCATTTAATAGGTATTTTAGGGTCAGAAAATACTTTTACTTTTTGGTGTAGACCACCTACAGTATTATCAATCTTATACTAAATCAAAGGAAAGCATTTGATCTAATATTTATATTTATCGTGTAAAATTAGAGTGTGCTGCACTCTAGCTAGTTGATGATTAAATGTTAAATTGTTTACATATAGTAGTGCTCATTATGTACTATGTTAGTACATATTATAAGCTATATAAAAATAGTAATCTGTTAATCTGTTTTTGCACTATTGTATTGGGCAGTTATTCTTCTTCACTCTAACTTCACTAGTACAGCACACACTGCTGACTTGATACTTACTTATTTGATACTGTATGAGACAGTACAGCTGTTGACACTAAAAACCAGCTGATGTGTGATGACTCTAGCTTTTTCTCTTTTCCTCCAGTCCAAAACCGATGGAAGCTTTGCTATACTTCTAGCAAATGAACGAGTATTTAAAATGTCATTGCTTTTACAACAAAGCTCTGCATGTAAATCTGAGCCGGGGAGATCTCTCTTCTCTGCATGTCCTCACAGACCCAGCTGGGCTCTTTGTACTGTTGGTGGTATATCTTCCACTCCAGATTCTGCACTGCAGCTGACCTACGCATACTGACATCTTAATTAAATCTTTAGGATCCTGTTAAAACCTTTTACTGGGGGAAGAGACATATGGGTTTGCTTTGCAGTCGGGGAAGACATATATGTCTTCTTGTTATAAGCAGCCGAATGGCAAAAAGCACATTGTATCAATTTCTAGAAAGCTTTGCCAAATGTGCTTTGGGAGTAAACATTTTACTCCGGCGCCTGAATTCTTAACTCTTTCCTCCACACGGTCTCTCTCTCTTTATGGTTATGCTGTCTCTATAATGGTATAATAGTTAATTCATCCCAAAGCGAGGCGCCTGCAATACTTGTGACAGCTGAGAAATGTCATTACAGGCCATAATGAAGAATGAAATCAGTTATACCATCACCACATGCCCAAAATTTAATTAGCACCTCTGAAGGTCAGCTCAAATGCTTTCCTCGTGATGTTTTCGTGTGAGCACAATGTTTGGTTGTAAATTTATTTCCACTTTTATTTTGCATGTGCAATATAGCACAACAAAAGCAAAGTTGCCCCTGTGTAGAAACATATGCAAAAGAAATGTAATTAGTAATGAAGTGCTAACTATATAACTTATGAATGGCCATCAACAAGCAGCAAGTTAACAAAGGCAACTGATAAGACATTGAGATTGAAATGAGGTGTGGAGAAAAGCCTTTTTATCATCCAGTGCCATACCTTCACACAATGTACAATTAGGGCTCATACTCTGGAGTGAGACACAGCCAAAGTGTTGCATCAATTTGCAGATCATTTAGTCTTTTCACATGCATTCGGCCTTGATAAAACAGCAGGAATCAAAGCTGGATAAAGATGAAAATAGAGCATGACAGGAAAAAAGTCATGCAAATGACTTTTGTTATTGCACTGTGATTTTTATTTGAATTGTAAGTGATCATTCTGCCTTTTAGTTACAGCTGTCAGCCCTCATTAATGTGCATTATAAATTGCATCAAAGTGCATAAGGGTGTGTGTGATTAATTTATACAGCGCTTTACGTAGGAGGAAAATGCAGGTGCCAAGGAGCCTAATGATTTGGTTTGGGTGGCACCGCTACAATGAGGTCTCATTCTCAATGCAGTGTGCTGGGTGTCAGCTCTGGCATGTGTCTGTCATCCCAGCAGAGGTTCACAGGACCCGAGGATGAAGATTACACGCTTAGACACAGTGTCCAAAACAACTAAAAAAATCCAATCTCATGCATAATGACAATCTGACCTGATTAGTTTCAATAAATGGTTTTAACCTCATGTCAATTCCAATCAACATATGAAGCCACAATAAAAATTATGAACTAAGAAGGAAAATGGTCGTTTATCACAGAATAATTACACATTTACAGTCTCACTTATTCACAGAGCTCCAGTTAATGACACAATGTGGACACTGTGGGTCATCAGTATTTAAATGCACACATCTGAGCAATGAAAAAAAAGAAAGAGCCAATTAGTACCAGTTATTCTACTTACAGTTTATATTTCTTATAGGTAAAAAAGATGTCATTTTGTCTTACAGTGTGATAAATGTGTTGGGATGAATGGTGGTAAAGTGCTTGAATTTGCAGTATCTTAAAGAAAAACTCTGATTCCAAAAGATAAATAAATAAAATGAAAATAAAAACAGAATACAATGTCACGAACTGACAGAACAGAACATAGAACATGTTTAAACTGAGACATTTTTACTATTTCACAAAATATATCAGTTCATTTTGAATTTAATAGCAGTAACACACCTCAACAAAGCAGAAGCAGTTTAACAAAAGGCTGGAAAAGTAAGCGGTGCTAACTGACTAGGAATTAAAAAAGAAATGGAAGCCTAACCTTATAAACTGTAGAATTTCAGTGTTCCAGTGTTCCTCAATGTAAAATTGTGAAGGCTTTCAATATATCAGTACATAAAATCATCAATAAATTTTTAGAATCTACAGAAATCTTTGTGTTCAAAGGATAAGGCCAAAAATAATTACTGGATATCCATGATCTTTAGCCCCTCAGGTAGCAGTCCATTAAAAATTTGTGTGATTCTGTCATTGAAATCACCGTGTGTAAACACGTGCCATCCACAAATCATGCAAAGAAAAAGCAACATCTGAACATGATCTACAAGCACCACTGTCATCTCTATGCTACAGCTCATTTAAAGTGGACAGAGGCACTACATACCAGACTGAAGAGGAGAGGGACCATTTGCCTTTTTTGTTAGCGCTCCAACAGTTCTGAAAGGCATATAAAGGTTTTAGAGCAATACATGCTCCTATCTAGACAACGTTTTTTTAAGGGAAGGTCTTGCATGTCTCAGCAAAACAATGTTAGACCACATAGAGCAGTCTGGGTGCTAAACTGCCTGCAATCCTTGTACCAACTGAAACTGAATCTTCCCATAAGAAGAATGGGACAAGATTTCTCCCTTGGTCACTTCCTACATGCTTATGAACTGTTGTTAAATGAAGAGGAAAAGATATACAGTGGTAAACATGGCCCTGAGATGTGTTTCTGTCATCAAATTCAAAATCAGCTAATATCTTTCTTAAAACGGTAGATTTTCTCATTTTAAACATTTTACATGTTTTCTGGGATCGATTGTAAATATAATATGGCATTATCACTTTTGTCAGTGTTCCAACTTTTTCGCAATTCGATTTGTAGAACTGCTTCGCAAAAAGGGGCAGCGCGGTGGTTAGCACTGTTCCCTTGTGCTAACCACACATGTTCTCTCTGTGTTTGTGAGGGTTCTCTCCATTCCATTCCAATTCCTCTCACAGTCCAAAGACATGCAGTTAGTGGGTTAGGTTAACTGGAAACTCTAAATTGCCCATAGATGTGAGTAGGCGAAATGGCCTAAAATCCGTATCGCGGTATAATTTGAAGCATGTGCGGTAACGACATATATCGCGATATATTCTTTTCTTCTGTATACCATATTTTCAGCTCTATAAGGCACACTTAAAATCCTTTAATTTTCTCAAAAATTGACAGTGCGCCTTATAATCCGGTAAGCTTTAGGTCTGAATTGTGGTTATGCTTACTGACCTCGAACCGATTTTACGTGGTACACGGTGCTCAAAAATCTGTCAGAAAATGTTTTAGTATGACTTTGGTAAGCCACGAAGCTGCACCGCTTGATGGACTGTTGGAGCTACCGTAGTCAGGAGCCTCGCGGAGCAATCTGGGTCCAAAACTCAGTCGGTTTCAGGTCCCAAAGTCAAACGAACACTGCGGCATCACTGGGAGTTAAAAACTGTCTAAATTCTTTCATCTTTAATAAAATGATTAGTATTGCTGCTTTACCAGGTGTAACAATTAAGTTTAATATCCAGGCATCCATGAAAACAGAATTTATTAAATTTAACGGACTTAGAAGTTAGCAGGAAGTTAGCTCACTAGTTTCTACCTAAACATGATATACCATGTTCTGACTGAGAGATTAAAACGTACAGCTCTGCTATCACTTCCAACATAAATGAAGACAGAAAACTAAACTAAACTAAATCCTTAAAAAATGACTTTTTTAGGGTTGCCAAAGTTGGACTTGCTGGTATATAATGATGTGCTATGTGATCGAGAGTGACACAGCTATGTTAGCATAACATAAACACAGTGAAGTGTGGAGGAAGCGCAGTGTTTGGCTTTCTCATATTTCAAAACGTCATGCATTCGGGGATGGAATAGATGAGTTCCCCAAAAAACTTTACAAGTGGAAAAAAAGCTGTTTTTCTCTTCCCCAGAATTCACATGATTCAATAAATGCAATATTTTTTTTTCATTCAAAATATACTTATCCATTTAGATAGTTGGTTGGTCTAGCTTAGTCCAAAATAACTGCAGAAGCTACCAAGTGACATTGTTTCCATATTTCATGGCGTAGTGATGTGATTATTTTTGTGCTTTTGCCATAAACACAACCTTATGCATAGATACTCATGCACTCGCATGCCCATTCTTATAATGCATACATAGACCCACTTACAAACTCATACTGCTAAAACACTTAAATCCAAAGTTATGGATCAAAGATGAAATAGACCACCTTTTACTACTACTTCTTCTCCTTTTGGCTACTCCCTTTAGGGGTCCCCATAGAGGATCATCTGCCCATCTTAACTAACCTTAGCATTCTTTTCTGTCACACCAACCCTCTGCATGTCCTCTCTGAGGTCTTCCTTTTCCCCTCCTGTCCATATATATACATATTATATACAGTGGCTTGCAAAAGTATTCGGCCCCCTTGAACTTTCCCACATTTTGTCACATTATAGCCACAAACATGAATCAATTTTATTGGAATTCCACGTGAAAGACCAAAACAAAGTTCAAGGGGGCCGAATACTTTTGCAAGCCACTGTATATATAAAGAAATTCCCCTCTCGCCCTTGCAGGCAATCTATCCTTCAAGCTCGGGTCCTCTACCAGAGGCCTGGGAGCTTGAGGGTCCTGCGCAGTATCTTAGCTGTTCATAGGATTGTGCTCTTCTGGACAGAGCTCTCCAATGTTGTTCCTGGGATCTACTGGAGCCACTCGCCTAGCTTGGGAGTCACCACACCTAGTGCTCCCATGAGCACTGGGACCACTGTTTACTTCACCCACCACATCTTCTCGAGCTCTTCTCTGAGCCCTTGGTATTTAAGTTTCTTGTGTTCCTTCTTCCTGATTGCTGTCATTCAGAACCGCTACATCTATCACTACAGCTGTCTTCTTCTGTTTGTTTACCTTGGCTGGTTCCATGGAGAACAGCTGCTTTATTCTCCTGCCTTTTATCTCTCTGGTCTACCTCTTCAAGCAGCTGGCCAAGACTGTAAGTCTTTGCATGGCAGTTTCCAAGGCCTCAGGTATGGACAACTTGTTCTACTTCTTAGGCACCTTCTTTATCTCACCTTTCTGGAGCTCCAATAGTTGGCTAACCTCCCTCCGTGCTACCTTGATCTTAGCCTCTAGTCTCCTTCTCCATGGAGGGTACTGCTCCTTGTGGCTGTTCAACTTGGCCGTTCAAGAGTCAGAGACAGACCATCTCCTTGGTAGATCCTGGGCTTGATGCTGACTTGGGCTATGGGCTTGAAGTTGGCCTCCAGTGTTGTATGCCATGCCCCTATTGAGTTCCTGATGAAGGCTCTTAGGGCCCTGTTGATCTTGTATAGTTCTAGGCATTCCAGGATCCAGGTTTGGGGCCTGCTTTGGTAAGTCGGAGGAACTGTCATTTATACAGTTTTATATATAAGGCGATACTTGGGTTGCTGCCTTCTTATATACAGTATGTTCCCTGCTTGTAATGAAACATGCTGGTCGGTATTCTCTTCGTCCGCATGGTTACTTGTTGCTTTCTGTTCCATTTGCCCGAACTGAACTTGGTAAAAGAGCTTTTGTCCATTTAGCACCCTTGGCCTGGAACAAACTGCAGAAGGAATGGAAAATGACTGAATTCATTTCATTAAGTGATTTTAAATCTAAACTACGAATCCTTGAGGCCAAGTCCATAACATGCAACTGTTTCAATTAGATTGATTATCATTTTAACTGACTTTTTTATTTTATTTGAATTTTATTGAATTTTATTTTTTATTTTATTTGTATTCTTTAACTTATTGTTGCATGTGTGTTGTTGCTGCCTGTGTTTGAGTAATTTCTGTAACTGTGAGACATCTGCTGCTGCCTATCTTGGCCAGGTCTCCCTTGAAAAAGAGGTTTTTAATCTCAATGGGATCTTCCTGGTTAAATAAAGGTTAATAAATAAATAAAAATTGAGTCATAGGCCTTCTTGTAGTCAATCCAGTTAGTGCACAGGTTGGTCATCCTAGTCCTGTAGTCTCAGCTGGCTACTATCACTCCTCTGCACAACCTTGCTTCTGGTGCTCAACCTGAGCTGTCCCTCTGATATACTCATTTCTAACATTCTTCTTTTTTTAACTTCCAAAAATAATTGCTGATCATTTGGTTAGTTCTGACCTGTAATAACAGGGCTGTGTGCAATACCCAGTGCTTTAATATGTGTACGCGATAATAGATTTCTGCTTTTGGCTTAATCCAGTAGCAACAACCCAAAATGCCTAAGATATCTGTTCAGTGACAAGGGGTGTAGCTTTAAGATAAAAGAGAGAACACTTTAACTTGCTCTTTTGATAATAAGTTCAGCACATTTCTTAAGACTTCAGGCTAATGCATTAATCTTTTCATAAGAATAGCTCTCAGACACAGATGTGACCATAATAGAAATTTAGTAGGTAATACCAGTGGAATTCTTGATACTTGATATATAATTAAACATAAATATATCCTGCCCACACCAGTTCCAGAAGAGTTGCACTAAATCCAATAAGTACCATTGCATTTTGTGATTTCTGGTATTGAAAGGTATTGATAGTGCATGGTCTATTGACATCCCTATATGGTATTTTTATGGTGAATCTATGAAGCATAACCAGTGGTGCTGCCAGCATTTATATCTTTAGTTATGTTTTTAGGGAGGTGCACGTCAGGTTGTAGCATATGTTAAGGCATAGTGTTACAGAAAGGTTTTGCAGTTACGACATACTTGCAGCACATTTAACAATTACAGCACTTTTAACACTGAAGTATTAACTGTCCACAATTCATCCCGTCTTCTTCAACCGAGCCTTCACAAGAAACAGAGGTGCAATTTTTATCATTGTTTACCATTTTGTCTCCATTCCCTGTTCCAATTTCATCTGCTTGAAAAAATAAATTATTAATACACACATACAAACATGCAAAAACACACACACACACACACACACACCTCAAGGCTATTATTCAGCCATGAGAGTTACAAAACCTACTAAAAGTTTAAAGTGTTAAATGGTTTTTCTGTGAACACTGAGATGCTAATGACTTATATAGTACAGTACACAAAAAAGACAAACTAATTAAGTTGGAAGATTAATTAAATAGCTTTTAGACCCTTTCTGCTACATTCACCCCTTATTATCTTCTGCCAGTCTTACCAGATGACTATTTAATTCAGCAGTTCTGACATTTAGCTATAAAGCAAGTAGTATAGCAAGCCCAAAACAGGTCTTTGTCTTTGTCGGAGGAAAAGAAAGGGATTAGCTCTGAGATGGTACTTTGAAGCCCTGGAAATTTGTAATAAAAAATTTAAGCTACAAGTGAGCAGGATGGGAAGGGTTTTAGGTAGGCTAAGCACAGCAATTCATTTGACTCTGCATATATGAGGGGCCGTATTTCAAAGGCAGTGCTGTGTATTTTGTAATTTTAGCTTTAATAAATATTTTTCCTTTGATATACTAGTTGTCCTGTGGCAGGCCTGCGTGGTGGTAGAAAGGAGGGCTAGAGAGAAAGAGCAGCCTCCTGGCACTAATGAGAAGGTCATAGCTCTCTAATTATCATAGGTAGCTCAGTAGCATCCTTCAAAAGACCCCAGGAGAGCACCGGTTTCAGACAATATTCTGAAACAGCTATATTCAGTTGCATGTGTAAGCAAACACAGACGTCAACAAACACCTACTGTATATTCGGTCCCATATGTTAGCAAACCTGGAATCAATAAACAACATTTAGCACTATATGTAAGCAAACACAGACTTTGACTAACAAAATTACTTATTTTAACCCTGTATTTATTTGACTGTATGCACCTAGCATACAAATGAGATAGATCCATACAAATGTCATAATACAAGACCACTCATGTAAACAAAAGGATCACTTTACAATCAAAAATTCAAAAATAACCACCAATTAATGTTTAAGTCAATCAATATAAGTCAATATTTGTTGGTTACCTGCTTGGAAAAATGCTAATAAAAACATTTTCAATGATGAAAAGATGTATATTCAGACAAACACGCAATGTAAAGATTGTTCATGTCCACAACAAATAATGTATGTAACCTGAAATTTACACGATAAGACATCCGAGGATAACGTTACTAAACTTAAAAGGAATTGATAAGGCAAGCGACAGAAACTACTCACTGATAGCAAGTATCACCTTCATAATTCAGCAACTGGTAGTCTAATGTTTTGGTTGTAGCTTAGCAAATGGGCAAATATAGACATATATATATATATCTATACATATATAGATATATTTGGCGTTAGATGAAGCTGAATAGTTGCATATAAAGAAAAAACAATACAAATGCATTGACAAGATAGGTGTCAATGTGTTTGTAAAAAAACAAAAAACAACACAAAAAATCCGTTCAAAAATCTGAAGGCTACTGATCATATTTAAAAGGTAACAACATCTTAACAGGAAGAAGCGAATATCATCTCACTCTTGAAAGCATCTCTGCTACGACCTTAACTGGAACACCATTGTTGCCATCACCAAATATGATTACCAAACACGCTCCTAATGAAAAAAATGTATTAAAAAATAAATAAATAAACTGCACCACAAGAGCTGAAAAGTAGATGTGCTAAATATAAATTTTTAATGGAGGAATAAGCAGTATGCTTTGGTTTAAAAAAATATTTGTTCTCGCCATTTCAAAATATGGGAAACTGTCCTGCCTCACAGCACAAGATGCTAATCATTATTCATATATGATGTGAAATAAGCATAAAAAAGAGAATGCAAAATACATTATTAATATCATGTTCGACACTTAAAAAAAAAAATACACTTAATGTGCTTGGACCCAAAAACATGCTGCTGTTTTGACTGATTTGTAAGGAAGATGAGCCGCTCTCTCTGTCTCTCATGCAAAATTTTAATAAATGAAGAGAGAGAAAAAAGAAACGCTGTAAGTGAATAGCATATGGACTGGTTCTCGTAGCTCCCCGGTAAATTACTTGTAAATTAATCTAATTAGGAGACCCAAAGTGTGACTCAGTGTGCTGTCACTGAGACTAACAAGTCTTTCATAGTTTGCAGCAGTGTCAAGTATTTAAAAAAATAAGATCTGTAAGAAGTTTTGAAAATATGAGAACTATAAAACCTGTAAAGAAAAATGACAGTAAAGGGAGAATAAGTACATTCAATGATAAACAGATCAAATATACAATAGACGTGTTTAGGTAGCAATTGGCGAGCACTGTAATGTTCTTCAAAAGCAAAGTGAATATCAGTCTATTGCCATTTTTGAGAATGTGCTATATATCTTTGTGGGCAGTGAGACAGCTTCCATTTGACATGTTTTGGATTACACTGGAGACTATTTTCAATTTTCTTGCCATTTCAGAATAAAAACTTACAACCCATGCCTCAGAAGTACAATCATAATATAAGACATCTCCATCAATTTTCCACTCTACTTCAGTTTGCTTTAACAAGTCCTTATGGGGAGTACAGTACAGTTGGGAGATAAAAAGCTTCTTTTCTTCCCCTGCTTCTGCCTCACTTCTCCCCCTGCCTTATCAATCGACCACCCATCCTGTGTGCTTGCGACCTCTAATGGATTTCACATGACAACAGGCCTGGGCCAGACAAGAGCGCAGGCCCTCACCGACTTGACAACCATTAGTCTGTGAGGAGGCAGCGGGGAGGGGAAGAGGAGGGGTGGGAGGGTCTCTCAGTGTCCTGTAGCTGATGTGTCGTGCACTGAACCATCTCCCTCGGGTAAGGCACGGATGTATCCACTCTGACAAGCGTCTCGCTCCTTTCTCTGTGTCCCGACGAGCCTATTATCATGAGGTCCTGTGAATGCTGTGCATTCTGGGAAGTGGCACATAAAAGAATGATCAGGCAAAGCTTTCAGACAGAAGTTGTTCGCGCAGGAAGGCTCTTTGTTGAACAAAATGGAAATGCAGCAATGAGAGGTGCACCTGTTGAGCGTCCTTGCGGAGACACATGCACTCACACTTGGCATTATGTACCTTATTATTTATATGGGGCTGTCAGCTAATAATGCATGGGTCTCTCACTAGAGCACTTTCTGCCATATTTGAAAGTCATGGCAAGAGGCACCCATGGTTTCCTGAGACGTCAAGGGTCCTTTCACCAGGGTGTTGTCTGAAGAAGTCATTCCCACTTAAACTGATATAATGCACCTATGCTGCTGTGCATTGAGACCTGGCTTCTTTATCTCTGTTCACTGATTTGCTCCCTTCTTCTGTTCAGTGCATTGGCTTGCATGTTACCACTGGCCTGATGATTGTAAGACTTTTAATATCACAGCTCACACGGGCCAAAATAATAGTGAATGTTAGCGTGGGATATTCCATTTAAAGGGACTTGTATCCAACCATCACATAGCAACACTGGCTCATTTTATCTTAACTTTTGCAAAAATACAAAACGGAGTCATATCTATCTTCCCGTGTTTCATTATTCCCATAGCTGATAGCTGTAATCACTGAGGTTGGGCTGAAAGGGTTAAGGGCATTGTTCACTTATCGTGTGATAGGGACATTTTTTATCCAAGAGCGAGCCCTGATTAGAGGGTGAGTTTTAATGACAACTAATTAGCCAACCTCTTTAGCCTTGGCATAATGATCAAACGAGCTGTCATCGGGTACGTGATACAATGATCCTCTCACTCTTGATATGATATTTTATTCCTCTGCAATTATGCAGCCCCCACTGCACCACATGTGTTTATTGCCTCAAGCACACATGTCAAATTAAAGAGCAGCTTATGCACCTGATATTTAATTATTGCCTGCTGCACCACCATGCACAATGGGAAAATGTCAAAGCCAGCAATCTACAGTACTTCAAGCAGCAATCGGTAACGCTGCGACCGCCGAGCACATACACAGACACATTGATAGGAATTTGAATATTGAATATAATTTGTCATCCTCTCTATGCTCTGCTGGCTTTTTATGTTTCCCTTTGTCACTGTAAAAGGGATTTTTGCGTATAACAGCATTGGTTCTCGAAAGGAAAAGTGCAAAGTTAATTAAACAACAGCAACAAAACCGTTTAAAATATATTGTCAAATACATGTTCGATTTACTACGTTAAAACTTCATACAGCTGCTACATTTTTCACTACATTTCAGTCCACTATTTTTTTCCAACAAGCTTTAGTGGCAGGTTCATAAATTAATAAGAATATAACTTTCCATATCAGGAAAATTAAATTCAGCACACTTTCTTCAAGCACTCTTCTTAAAATGATCAAACATACAAGAGTTCTTGATATATTTGTCCTAAAGTAGGTAAAATGTGCAGAAGCGCATCATTTATCTATATAAGTTGTGAAGAGAGAGCAGGGACGTGAACATATTTTGAAGAGAATGAGCATGCCTGAGCATGCCTCCATGTGTTTGTAATGAACGCTGTTGTGGTAAAAATCCCGCTATAAAGACTGCATTTCTATGGATAATTCAATTATTTCGCAAACCATGAAAGTTTAATTATTCTTGAATAGTCTTTGAGATAATTTCTAGGTCTTTGTCTTCTCTGCAGTCCCTTGACAAATTTACAGCTCTACAAAATGTGATTCTGATTATTCTTCTGCAGCTAACCCAGTGTTTACCCCATCTTTTATGAACTGAAATAGCTCCTTTTAATTGACTTATTCTTCCCATTTATTCAAAAACGATGCTGTGGTCATGCTCTAAGTGTTTAATTCTTTCCGTTTCCTTCCTCTGAAGAGCCAAGTGCTGTTCTATTGATGTTAAAATGTGTTGGTCTCCTAATTACACACTTCTTGAAAACAGATTGTCATCTTGGCAGTGTTTCACTTCATACTTTCTGGCTTATTTAATTTTTTTTTGTCTCTGCTTTGTGCACATTAAGCATTATCTCTGTCTCCAAATCTACAATAAATCACGCAGTTACAGTGTTAGAAAGCTAGGGGGAAATATTAAGGAATGTTTGCAAATGAGCAGGCAATATACACACAGTACCTCTGGAAAACATTTAATCACACTTTGTCAATAAAACTCACTTCTTGTTTTTTTTTGGTTTTACACTCTCTTTACCAATTGCTTACTTTTACTTGACTGTTTAAACACTATAGAAAGGGAGTTTGTTCATTTTAATGTAAATTTCCAAATGACTGTCACTGACATATATTTATATGCAGAAGGCAAAGCAGGATCCGTCTGTTTCATGGAGTCAGTGGTTTTATGAATACAATTGATTAATCTCTCCAGCTCCTATCAATTAGTGAGGTGACATCATTGGAATGATTGAATTAAATGCCCCATTCATGTATAATTGTCATGTGTAATAAATCAGAAACTGAAATATGAAATAAGCCTGTGTCCAGGTCACGCCCTGTAAGTTTGTGATTAACTACTTCAGCTGCCATAACTTCTTTCATCGTCATTGTTGGCTGCAGGTCAGGGAAGGTGTGGAAAAACAGAATAGCGGAGAGAGGCCTTTGATTTGGTAAGAAAATAAAAGTGCACATTTACAAACACCTACAGAGCCAGTTTGGAAAGATTGCCAGGTTCTGTGACAGTTGCCATTCTGCTGCACAATAATAACATGTACATTGAGGCTCTGAGTGGTTGTATGACAGAGCAGCACAGCCCTGCAGTAGGAGGCATCACTTAGCACTGGAATATACACCACCCTGACTAGGAGCCTGCTGGCTGCTCTCACTGGTCCCCAGTGTTCAGTCACCACCTGCTCTGCTGTATGGTTTGTGACAAATGTTGATAGATGTTGCAAGTTTATAGAGATAATTGATTGTTTAAGCTAGGGAATCCCCATACGCAGGCTTCATTTACCTATGGCGTGTTACTGTCATTTGCCAATTTGCCATTTGGCCCTTTAATTCTGTGTATGTGTGTTTGTAGGTTCTTGTCTATCTGTTCGTGACAGGCCTCCATCTTTTATTTTGAGCGATCTATTTTCCACATTGATCAGCCCCTGCCAATCCAAACTTCTGTAATAGTTAATAAGATATACTTAGCGCTCTGTTGTGTCGTGCTTTCAATGAAAACAGTTTAAACAATACAAACATGAAGCTGCTGTTTGTGCAACTCTTTTACACTCTGCAAGTCAGTAATTACCCTTTTACAAACATGCTGTGTGTACATAAAAGCTTTAACAGGGAGGGAACCATGTGGTTGGCTAAAAAAGCCCTCCATAGGAGAGCAGTGTCGCAGGGAGCACCTGTTCAGTAGATACAAGGAAGGAATGTGGACTGAGGAAGTTTCTTTCAGGGTGCCCCAGATGCCAGTATAACACAGATGTTGTAGTGTTGCTCCAAGACCACAATCACAACATATGGTAATTGCTGCAGAATTATTTTCTGGCCAGCTCTCTAACCAGGGGCTGATAAAATGGAGAAGTAAGCTACCGATGCTCTGCGGAATGAACACCTGCCAAATCTAACTACATGAAATGTCAGTCCTGTGAATGAAGGTGCCACCAGGTAAAGCCATTAGAGCTTGTGATAGCCACGGCAATCTGAGAGGCCATGGGTGAGTGAATCCCCAGATGTTTCTCAGCATTCTTCACAAAGTTGATTGTTTGTGATCCTTCGTGCGCTGACCTGGATATCAACCCTGAGCCTTTTGTTACGCTGTTAATTTTAAATGTAAAGATCCAGGCGCTACTTAGTTTACCTGTGAGATAAGAGTACCTTAGATCCAAAAGATATAAAGAAAATGAACAGATAAAATGTGGACGGAAAGAGGTTATCTGAAACAGACTATGCAAATGTTACATGCATTTTTAAAATTTTATCTTGTTCTTCATGTCCTCCGCTTAATCTCTAAATCATTTCACTATGAGTATAAATCACAAAGATACATCACAATCTCTATGGGCAGAAATCTGTGCCATCAGAAACTGAATTTGAATAAGTTAAATTCGAATTTGAATTGCTCGGATTGAATCTGAATTGTAACTTGAATAAATGCTTTTACAAACTGAATTTGAATTAGCCTAATTTGAAATTCAATTTATTGGTTTGAAAATGATCATCACTAAATCGAAATTGAATTTTATATTTTGAAAATGAATTCATTTGCTTTGAAACTGTATTTTATCCTTTAAAAATTTAGCTCTCGAATAATTTCAGATTCACTTTTCACCATTCAGTTTCAGGTCTACAATTCAATTTCAGTTCCAAAATTCAGTTTTTATGGGACTTACATCTGGTTCCGGTTCAAGAGTAGTCGAGCGCAGATTAATAGAACTACGTTTTACTAGCGGGCCGAAAGTGTTACTGACGGGAATCTACAGCGTCTTGAGCTGAATTAAGACTTCAGAAGTCATTCGTCATGTCGAATGACCAGCGGATAAACTCTCAGGTTGGTAATAAATGTATTACATTTATAAGAACAAGTGTCAAGTTTACAAATGATAGCCGTACAGTAACTTTTATGCTTTTTGTAGCTGTTAGCTAAAAATGATAATTTAGCGTAGTTTGCCCTGGATTCAGCTTTTACAAACAAATATGATGACAAACACCATAATGGAAGGCCTTTGTCATCACATGCTTAAACTCATCATATATTTTTGCATATGCTGAACAGGCAGTCAGACATGCTGTAACTGTGGGGTAGAAAACTGCATGAACACTATACAGCAGGGGTCTCAAACTCCAGTCCTCGAGGGCCGCTGTCCTGCAACTTTTCCATGTGTCCCTGGTGCAACACATCTAGTAGGTCATTAGCAAGACTATACAACTTGACTGCATGCTGAGTTGGCAATTCAGCCATTTGATTCGTGTTACATACATTTACTTAAATTTACTTGGGCGACTGTGGCTCAGGGGGTTGTGAAGCGTATCTGTAACCGGAAGGTCGCCGGTTCGATCCTTGGGCTCTCTGTCCTGGTCGTTGTGGTCGTCCTAGTCCTGGTCGTACTGGTGTTGGTCAGAGGGGCCGATGGCGCGATATGGTAGCCTCGCTTCTGTCAGCCTGCCCCAGGGCAGCTGTGGCTACAACTGTAGCTGCCTCCACCAGTGTGTGAATGCGAGAGTGAATGAATAGTGGCATTGTAAAGCACTTTGGGTGCCTTGAAAAGCGCTATATACAGTGGGGCAAAAAAGTATTTAGTCAGCCACCAATTGTGCAAGTTCCCCCACTTAAAATGATGACAGAGGTCAGTAATTTGCACCAGAGGTACACTTCAACTGTGAGAGACAGAATGTGAAAAAAAAAATCCATGAATCCACATGGTAGGATTTGTAAAGAATTTATTCGTAAATCAGAGTGAAAAATAAGTATTTGGTCACCTCAAACAAGGAAAATCTCTGGCTCTCACAGACCTGTAACGTCTTCTGTAAGAAGCTTTTCTGTCCCCCACTCGTTACCTGTATGAATGGCACCTGTTTGAACTCATCATCTGTATAAAAGACACCTGTCCACAGCCTCAAACAGTCAGACTCCAAACTCCGCCATGGCCAAGACCAAAGAGCTTTCGAAGGACACCAGGAAAAGTATTGTAGACCTGCACCAGACTGGGAAGAGTGAATCTACAATAGGCAAGCAGCTTGGTGTGAAAAAATCAACTGTGGGAGCAATCATCAGAAAATGGAAGACATACAAGACCACTGATAATCTCCCTCGATCTGGGGCTCCACGCAAGATCTCATCCCGTGGGGTCAAAATGATCATGACAACGGTGAGCAAAGATCCCAGAACCACACGGGGGGACCTGGTGAATGACCTGCAGAGAGCTGGGACCAAAGTAACAAAGGTCACCATCAGTAACACACTACAACGGCAGGGAATCAAATCCCGCAGTGCCAGACGTGTACCGCTGCTGAAGCCAGTGCATGTCCAGGCCCGTCTGAAGTTTGCCAGAGAGCACATGGATGATACAGCAGAGGATTGGGAGAATGTCATGTGGTCAGATGAAACCAAAGTAGAACTTTTTGGTATAAACTCAACTCGTCGTGTTTGGAGGAAGAAGAATACTGAGTTGCATCCCAAGAACACCATACCTACTGTGAAGCATGGGGGTGGAAACATCATGCTATGGGGCTGTTTTTCTGCCAAGGGGACAGGACGACTGATCCGTGTTAAGGACAGAATGAATGGGGCCATGTATCGTGAGATTTTGAGCCAAAACCACCTTCCATCAGTGGGAACTTTGAAGATGAAACGAGGCTGGGTCTTCCAACATGACAATGATCCAAAACACACCGCCCGGGCAACAAAGGAGTGGCTCCGTAAGAAGCATTTGAAAGTCCTGGAGTGGCCTAGCCAGTCTCCAGACCTCAACCCCATAGAAAATCTGTGGCGGGAGTTGAAAGTCCGTGTTGCTCGGCGACAGCCCCAAAACATCACTGCTCTCGAGAAGATCTGCATGGAGGAATGGGCCAAAATACCAGCTACTGTGTGTGCAAACCTGGTAAAGACCTATAGTAAACGTTTGACCTCTGTTATTGCCAACAAAGGTTATGTTGCAAAGTATTGAGTTGTATTTTTGTTATTGACCAAATACTTATTTTCCACCCTGATTTACGAATAAATTCTTTACAAATCCTACCATGTGGATTCATGGATTTTTTTTTCACATTCTGTCTCTCACAGTTGAAGTGTACCTCTGGTGCAAATTACTGACCTCTGTCATCGTTTTAAGTGGGGGAACTTGCACAATCGGTGGCTGACTAAATACTTTTTTGCACCACTGTAAATCCAATCCATTATTATTATTATTACTTGAGTAGGTAGGGTTAGGGGTTGCCACCTCAGCATGCAGTCAAGTTCTATACTCTTGCTAATGACCTACTAATTGTATTCAGGTGTGTTGCACCAGGGACACATGGAAAAGTTGCATGACACCGGCCCTCGAGGACTGGAGTTTGAGACCCCTGTCATACGGAATATGACAGGTGTGGTTGAACTGCATGAAGACTCTGAAGTTTCTCTTCTCTTCTGGCAGGACAGGAATGTGGCCTTGTCCTGTGAGCCACTGTAAGGATGTACTTAGAGTAGAACTGGACTGTCACCGGCCTCAGGCTCTTCACCTTTTCAAAGACAAAGCAGTCATTTAGATAAAATATTAGATATTGTTTACCTGTAAATGCACAAAGAGAATTTAGAAATGTAATTATTGTCAAGAGTGAACAAGCACTGATAGTGTAATCTACAGCTGTGGCCAAACGTTTAGAGAATGAGAAGTGTTGTTTGTTTATTTACAAAGTTTGCTGTTTCAGTGATAGTTGTATATCATATTATAACACTTCAAACAGAGGTGATCCAGTAATGCTGCACTAATGAATTAGACTAACTATTCACTTTAGCTAAAGTTATTAAGTTAGCTAAAGAGTTGGGATGCTGTGTAAGACATAAATAAAGCTAAAATACAAAGGTTTGGACACCGTTTTGCATGTTTCCCTACTGTAGGGGTCTCTGCAAGCATACAGGGCTCTGAGAGGGTACAAGATGACAACTCTGGAATTCTACTAGAAACAGTCGATCATATTTGTTTGTCAAAGCTGAATTCAGTGCAAACTACGCTAAATTAGCATTTTTAGCTAACAGCTACAATAAGGATAAAAGTTACTGTACAGCTATCATTTAAGATAAGATAACCTTTATTAGTCCCACACGTAGGAAATTTGTTACACATGGGAAATTTGTTAACATGATTTGTTAACATGACACTTGTTCTTATACATGTAATACATTTATTACCAACCTGAGAGTTTATCCGCTGGTCATTCGACATGACGAATGACTTCTGAAGTCTTAATTCAGCTCAAGACGCTGTAGATTCCCGTCAGTAACACTTTCGGCCCGCTAGTAAAACGTAGTTCTATTAATCTGCGCTCGACTACTCTTGAACCAGAACCGGATGTAAGTCCCATAAAAACTGAATTTTGGAACTGAAATTGAACTGAATGGTGAGAAGTGAATCTGAAATTATTCGAGAGCTAAATTTTTAAAGGATAAAATGCAGTTTCAAAGCAAATGAATTCATTTTCAAAATATAAAATTCAATTTCAATTTAGTGATGATCATTTTCAAACCAATAAATTGAATTTCAAATTAGGCTAATTCAAATTCAGTTTGTAAAAGCATTTATTCAAGTTACAATTCAGATTCAATCCGAGCAATTCAAATTCGAATTTAACTTATTCAAATTCAGTTTCTGATAGCATAGATTTCTGCCCATAGATCTCAACAAGTTATTATTTATAGCTTTGACAAGACACTCATTAATGGCAGATTTCCATAAAATGCATTTGTTTTCCTTCTAATGTGCAGCAAACAATTAACAGCTGGGCAGTATACAGATTTTTTACATACACTTACATTTCGTCGAACAAGATAAAGGATAATACAATGCTGCTGCTGCTGCTCTAATTAAATGTTGCATTAAACCTCTTTATCCTTTTTTTTAACACAACCCCCACTCTGTATTAGGCCCCACTTAAATCTCAGTGTCAGTCCAACAATAAATATCTTGATGTTTAGAGGTGCGAGTGTGGCAGCAGCTGAAAAAATTAGCTGATTTTCAAAAACAACACAGAAAAAAAAGAACTTGCTCTCTTTAAAGCCATCAGACTTTTTGGACAAAGCCAGTCATTTTACCTCGCAGAACACAGGAGGTGCTGATCTGCTGTGTAACTTTGGTGTTTTAAGTCCCATGCCTGTGCTCTCTGAGGTTAAATTACTTTTTTTGTTAACAGTGCGGCCTTTTTCAGTTGCCTCAAATATTTTTCTCCTCACTCTCTCCATGGCACTACATGAGGGTTTGCAAACCTCTTAAACAAACCTAAACAGACTATGCATAAGTACTTAATGAAAATGCACTACAAACAGTGTCCTTATCTGTTTTAAAACAGTTTACCATGTGAAACTCTTATTTTAGATATCAGAATGTATATATGCATATATACATGTCACCATTTAGGCTAAAATACACAGAAAGGATATCTTTCACCTTCCTAAAAGGAAGTTTATTTAAAGGTATTCATGATCATTCAGGGATATTTTTAACCTCTTCACCATGAAGTGAAAACTTTCAGGTGGGAGTCTTAATGTAAAATATGTTCTATTATAACATATCTATATCATCCCTAGTGGAAGCAGGCCAAGTTTGAGGTTTTGGCCCCTCATCGCCTCAATATTTTAACATTTTCTGTGCCTGTCTTGTGCATCAAACAGCTTCAGACAATAATATGGGCAGTCTGGAAAAATGCACTGGAGCCAAAGCAAATGTTGTACAATAAACTGGAAAATAATTTTAAAAAAGCACTATTAAAATACCTGTTATTGTCCAGATGTTGCAAAACTAAATATGTAAATATGAATTTAAGAATATATTTTATAAAACTCCAAAATTTAGAGTTGCATCTTAGGAAATATTGTAACATACAGTCTGAATTTCAATTTTTAAGCCAAGTGCTACCATCACAGAAATTTTCGTTCTTGACATGTCAATGCCTATGTTCCCTGTGCTCTCTCACTACAAACAAATGCTGCTCCCTTGTCAAATTGACTCATTTCCCAATGTTGAGGCACATCTAAAACATAGTTAGGGTTTTGTGAAGCATTCAGCAATATTCAGGAGCAACATTTTATTTCATTCCGAAGCGTGACTTACCAGTCACCCGGACATTCAATCACTGAGCTTTCTTAATTGTAAATGTTCACATGTGGTTGTTTTGCTCTGGCTATTAGCTTTGCAGAGTGTGTGGAATGTGTTTCTGTTTCAGTACAGTTGAATTCAGCCATTATTCATCCATAGCCCAGAACCAGCCGACGGGGTTGGTTAGAAAATGAGCCCTGTTCTCTGTTTCTCAAGTGAGTGTTTTTAGTCAAGGGTAAATACACTTGCTTTTATACACACGCGCACTCACACATACCTACGCACACACGCGAACACACACACACAAAGTCGCTGCAAACTACAGAGCCATCCAAGAAACTTGCATTAGGACAAATTAGAAATCCGGCATGTTCTCCTCTGAGTTTTTGGCTCCACCATCTGGTCAACGCTGACACAATTCTCGATCCAACACTTGTACTATTCATTAACATTACAGCTTATACATCAAATATATTCAGGAATGTTATTATGCTGCATTTATAACACAATAACTGAGAAGATTTTCTTCTTGCTTATGGAAAAAAAATACATAAGAAAGAAGAAATTCTGTTATAATTTCAATGATGAATTAATTGCTTAATTGTTTAACTCTGACTTTGTATCAGGCAAAAGAAGATATTTTTGGAGACCTTGGATGTAATGACCTAAATGGCCAGGAAAGGAAGTAAATGCCCTGCAACTGTCAGTTCCACTGTCAAAGGAATTGCACATAAATTATTACCGGATATTGTTTAGCATAGCATTTATTATCTCTGGTATGAATAAGAGTGTAATGTTTGCTTGTATTTTGCAGGGGAGGGGGGAGACAAAGCTGTGGTGTTGCTCGGTTGCTGGTTGGTAAAGAGCGGGTTTATCCTCACCGGGGAGTAGGCTGGTAAAGGAAGGGGGGAGTCTCACTTAAAAAGACCTCATGTTATGGCAGCTGTTATTAAGGCTCTTCATTTGCTTTTGAAGACAGGCTGGGGGGGGATCAGTCATGGCAGGTTACAGATGCGGTGTCTCCATTGCTTATTCACCTACTGACAACATCCTTTGAAAAAAAAAATAATCTGCTTGTATGTGTGCCATATACAGGTAGGTGTATGTATGTTGGTTTTATTTTATTTTTTACGTTTTTGTTGAGGCACTTTTTTGAGTAAATTTAACAATTAACACCCCAGCTCTCTTATTTTTAACCAACAATTTGTAATTGCTTTATGTGACTTACTTTGTTCAAAAACATTCTTTGATAATGTTCCATCATTTAAATAGAAACCAAAAAGAGACTTCTGCATATGAGCTCTGTGAAAATCACACAAAATCATGCTGTAAAAAAGGACAGCATGAGGTTGAAGAAGGCATTAAATAAATGGAATTTATCATGTATTTTTAAAGATCATCCACTTTCAATCTATAGTTCTGAGATCCTTACACTGATTACCTGTTTGTAATCTTGACTTTGGGCCCTTCCACTCTCACAATGTTAATAGGTTGGTCTTGAAAATATATATCTCCATTTATTGCTATTCCTCATGTGTAAGTACGTGCCCATGCTCAACACCTTTGGTCCACACTTCTTCTTTCCATTTCCTCCAAATCCAATGAACATTTTAGACACAAGTGCCAATGTGGATAAAATTAAAAACGCTGGTCCAATGCTGTAAAAGCGTGAGTACATTCACATGAGTGTCTGAATGACTGTCGTGAAAATTTAACATGCAAAGTTCGCAAAAAATAAGTGTTTTTTGAATGTCTTGATGGAACTGCTACAGACATCCACAGACAGAAGAACGTCTTACAACTGCTTGAACAGGAGGACAAATGCTAATAAAACGTTATGATTGGATTTAAAATTTTTATAAAAGTTAGCAAAGGAGGCCTCAGATCTATTATGATTCTACTCTTCTTGTAAAAAAAAAAATAAACTGTGCTAAAACTGGGAAATCTGGTAATAATTGGAACAGACTGATGAATAGACTCAAACTGCACATTAATCTATAAAAAAAATACTGACTTAAAATTGGGTATCTTAATGCCCTCATGTTTCCTTTTTCCTCTCTACTAACAATGGAAGCAGAAAGTCAGGCTTGTTTGTTTTGAGGAGCATTCAAGCACTTCTCCCAAACACGTTCATGCTCTCCCCACGCGATGCTGCTGTTACCGCTGCTGAGAACTGGCAGAGTGGGCTGCCTTCCATTACAGCAGCATTGGGGAACTAACCATGCAGAAAGCAGCAGGCTTGAGGAAAACTTGCTTCTCTTTTAAATGGATAGGCAGTAAACACTCTCCCTAGTGACTGCTTTCTCCTGACAAAATGATATTTGATGCTTATACCAACTGACTAGACCCAGATGAAGCCCTCAATAGTGAGGTCTCCGCCAGACTCAGGGCTCAGTTGGACTTTTTTTCAAGATGAATAAATGTTTTTACATGTGAAGCAACAGTTCAGCTGACCTCAACCCCTTCAGAGCAAACATTAATAAGTCTTTCATGTTCAATAAGCTACACAATTTAGCTTACTAAAGTATGTAAATTATAAACTGCATGAGTAAGCACACCTGGAAAATAGTATTTTCATATCGTACGCACATATTCACCTACATTTTTTACTGTCTAGGTATGGCTGAGTTTGTATAAAAATGTACTGCAAAGGAATGTCTTTGCAAGACAACGATTAAGCCCAGCTGAATGTTAATGACAGAGACCAGGTGACAGATTTAAAAACAAAAATTTACTTGCATTTACTTGCCATGAAAAACATTTGTTATGTGAAGTTTTTTATTAAAGGTCTTTACAAAGACATTATGACAATACACTTGTTTTATTGTCACTGCAAGTTGTGGATTACTTAAAGCTCTGCTTGACTCAGCTTGTTCTTATATAGTGCTTTTCGATTATAATTTAACACTGAAAGCTTCATTCATCCAATCACACATACAGCCCTTTTATCTATACCTAAACAAGCTGTCTAGCATTTGTGCACACACATGGATGCATCCATAGGAAGCCCAGGGTTCAGTATCTGGCCCAAGGATACTTTGACATGCAGGCAGAAATAGTCAGGGATTGAACCCTTGACCTTCTGATTGACAGATGAGTCACTTCTACCACAGCAAGTGTTTCGCCAACATCTGCTTTACATTTTAAATGGTCATTTAGCAGCTATCATAAATGCAGATTTAATATATCAGCATATAGTTAATATCATCCAATAATCTATATTTGTTGTAAACCTAACCCACATTAAAACTGCTGGGACTATTTGCTTTATCAGCACAATTCAAGTTCAAGCACAACTAAATATGAGTTTATTGTTGTTAACACTATTAAATTAATCTGGAAGCATATTACCATTAAATAACTCAGAGGAAGGAAATAAACAACTTTCAGATTCTTACAAAACGCATTAAAATTGATGGCTGTGGGTTTGATGCTATTTTTTATTTGAGGGTGTGTGTGTGTGGTATCCATTGTACCAACTGCAGTGTTTTAAACATAAAAGTAATTAGCCATTTGCTAAATACATAATCCATCTTGTATCCTGTAACTGTACAGTTAAAAGGCTCTTTTTTATAATTACACTGAAACAAGAAGACTCTAAAAGCGCTAAGCTTTGTTCTTGATCTCCCTGATGATGTTGCCATGCCTTTGTAGGGTTCAAGTCCTTTAACAATGTAAATCAAGACATAATTATAACAATGTCTTTTTTTTTTGTTCTGTAGTCGTTTTTAGCCTTTGAAAAATGAAGAGTACAAAGGGGTTGATACTTATTCAGAACAGTATAGTCATGAAAAAATAACAAGTTTATTTGCCTTAAAACATTTATAATCACATTATCCCTAGAGGCCCTCCCCCAGATGAGCAAATAAATACCATTGTAATGCAGTACAACCCTGCCCCCGATTTGAGGCAAATTCCCCATTAGGAGTATAAATCTGCAAGGCTTTGTGGGTAATTAATGAACATGCTCGGGAATGTTAGAAGGGTTTGGCAGGTGCGTTTGATCAGTGGCAAGAGGCAAAATCACTGTTGACAGAAAAAGATGGCAGGAGGATGGAAATGGGAGGGCAAGTGGGTGGAGGAGTCAAAAGCATGCTGGCTTAGGGGCAGGTTTTTCTAAACCTTTTTTTTTTTAATTACTGACAAAAAAAAAGTGGCGTTTATATGAGGTTATTTACTGGGCAAGAACAACAGGAGTCAGTTAATCGATTAAATATTGTGAACATTGTTTTACATGTCACAGTGATCTGTTATATCTATCCATCTCTCTCTCTCTCATATATATATCTATATATCTATCTATATATATATAGATAGATAGATAGATAGATAGATAGATAGATAGATAGATAGATAGATAGATAGATAGATAGATAGATAGATAGATAGATAGATAGATAGATAGATAGATAGATAGATAGATAGATAGATAGATAGATAGATAGATAGATAGATAGATAGATAGTGGGTCAATCAAGCTCAATCTAATTTATAGTAATAATACAGACCTTTAGAATTAATTATTACAGTTTAAATATTATGGCTTATATATTTTATTTATATATTATCACGACTTAAACAAACTGAGTTTCGGAACTCAAACTTGTCATCTTGTTTCATAACGAGAACTTCTCCAAACCCCAATGAAATCCATTAAATTTACTCTCATTTTAATATTCATGATCACCTCATCATTGAATTTTCTTCTGACCTAAGATTATTGTTTTAATAAACTGCAAAGGTGAAGTGTTTCAAATTATTATAATGTGAATGAAATGCAAGCTAATGAATACTCTTAAATGCATCTTATGCTGCTGAATTATTTATGTTATTGTGTGTGGGTTAGCTTGGGTTCAATGAGGCCTAATTAGAGGAGATACACTAAGCTAATTTGCAGACGCCAGAAGCATAGTTTATATATAAGAACTAATATTTGAAAGTCAAATTAAAGTTGAAAAGGCCCGTAATAACTGTTAATTAACTCTGGTTTTGTTTTTTCCCTTTGACAAACTTGAATCGAGTACAATATTCACAAGGCTAGTGCTTAACATTTCGGACCACAAAGATAAAATTCAAAGCTTTGAATTATTCGTTTGATGTGGTTATTCTCTGTAGATTAGATATTATTTTAAGATCCCTTTGTTCAAAAATTCATTTTTATTATCGCTGCATGAAATGCACGGCAATTCCCCACATAACTAAGCATTCGTGCAATTAACATCTTCGATCGGGTTCATATTCCTGATAATTTATACAGACTATGCACCTCCCCTGTGATCGCTTGCAGGGTTTGACTTTTCCACAGCCCTCTTGCATTTACAGAATCAGCCTCACACTGATGAAAATGGAAAGTGAAAGTTTAATGAACAGGACTCAACTGTCAAGATAATAAAGACTTTGAAACAACACCGAGGCCAGCTCAACAAGCAAGCCGACAACAGCGCCAGTGTAGTGACATCAAACCAATTAAGACTGACGATAAATATTAACAGGAGTGGGTATTAACAGAACATAACTGGGAAGCCAAGCTGTAAACAAGTGCTGGATGGCTGATCATTAAAACTGTGTCACACAGTGCTGCACAGTTTTGGCGAGCTAGTGATTTCAACACGATTACTGATTTTTCTTCAGAGCTGAATGAAGCACTCGGTATTATCCTCAGCCAGAAGGGAAGCTGGTCAACACCACTGGTTGCTCTCACCTATTAAATCTATCATTTATTGCATCATTGTTGAGGGTATAAAAAACAGCTAAAAACGTAAACCAACTCCACCATAAACAAATACTGAGGCCCCACCCCATCATCATGAAATAGTAGCAACCTCATAAATATTGCCACATAAATATAGAAAAATAGAACTGCAAATGTTTCTTGCTGTTAGGCTGCCCATACACACGCATCGTGTGAACAATAGGGTGGTGTTAATTATTCTGATTTGTCTTCAAAGGACAGTTAAAGTAAGTTCACTTCCTATAAACCACAGCCAGGATAACTGTATGCCTGAAAGTTAACCCTGCTCCCTTCAACTATACAAAGGCTGAAAATGGGAAATTTTGAGTGCTGGTGAATGTCACGGTTGCTAATAAATAGGCAGGATTAACGCATACCTATTAATATTCACGCTGCTTAATAGGCTGACAGTGTTGAATTATCTATAGGTCTCAGCGATTCAAAAAGGACCATCAAACCCAAACTTGAGAGCAGTGTCTTGTAATTGAATAATACATTACATGTGGCAATTATTTCTGTTAGAAGCAGACTGAGAAATCAATAACCAAGGGATCAAATCAAGGACTGTGAAGCTCTTGTTTCTATTCCCCTTGTGACCAATTACATCACCACAGTTTAAACACCTGCAGTGTCACAGCTCACTGTGACACTTTCTTGCACACTCTCTGTCTCTCTCACACAGACACACACACACACACACACACACACACACACACACACACACACACACACACACACACACACACACACACACACACACACACACACAGATAAGTTGTGTTAGGCAGCTGCTGAAGACTTTGAGAAAGGAAAGGTGCCTTTATCAGGATCTAATTTAAGTCTGTACTGAAATGTGCGCTGTGCCATTTAATATTTACATGCTGAAATCTAGTCTGCCTGATTGTTGAACTATTGTGTGCTAAATTGACTTTGCATCAAGACATAATTGTAAATATGAAATGATGGGAGAGTAATGCATCTTTGTTGAGATAATATGCACTCATTGCACAGCCTGACCTGGAGTTATAAATTATGCACTAGTTTTTAGCTCCAGGCACTGTGCTCCCATGACATGTGTGGTGCTGATTAAGAGGGAGTGAAATGGGTCTGTTTTAATGAACATATCCCATTACACAAAGGCATAGCTCCAGTATATCACTTGGAACACACAGGTGACAATGAACCTCTGACCACCTCACAGTCTGTTTGTATTGGTGAATACAATTTGCTTTTATCTGAAATATTCACAGCTCCTAAAAAGGCTGATATCAGGTCTCATTAAATGTTGATGCTCCTGGTGAGTAAAGAGAATACTGGCTACATCAAAGGCCTTGTTATGTCCAGTGAATACTAACTAATCCCGAGTTTTTGCTTTGGGAGCGTCGAAAGCCTGTAAGAGCAGCAGTGTCTGGTTCAATGCTGGGACTTTGTCTGGTCCTTACAGTTCCCAAAGCAGACCTCTGTAACATCACAAGGGAAGTGAGGAGGAGGAGGGAATTGTACAGAGTGAGTGAAGGTGATGTTTTCTGTAATTATCTGCTCTAGCATGTGAAGCATTGTGTTTCATCTAGCCCTTTATGATGTTCAGTGGCCTCATATGCTTCCTCTCATCTGAGAATGGATTATCAAAACGCGAGCAGTCAATACTGCACAACACACATAGGCTCACCCAAGCAATAATAGCCTGGAGTCAAAGGATACGTGTTCCACGGCTGATTGATTATTAGTCCCATTTGGATTACTTTGTTTATGTGAGACAGAGAGACAAGTGGATGCGTATGTGCCTGTCTGCGTATAGAAAACATTTTTAGCTGCAGATAAACTAACTTCTTATTTTATTGATAAGAATTCAGTGTCCACAATAGGTTTTTTGTTGTTGTATTTTAAGAATTAATTAAGTTAGCGAACCATGCCCAGCTTAAACCAGTCATTAAAACAGAAATGAGGCCATCAAAACATTGTGCGAGAAAGCCAAAGCCGGAAAAGCGCCTGCAATGTTAACAGCAGTCATAACAGGTTGTTGGTGTCAACAATCATAACCGGGATAGTGAACTGAGAATAATAAATGCTACGGTGGGCACTTATAAACCTCAGCAAAGAGAAATACAGTGTTCATGAAATAAAAATCATGGGCAGATCTGCAGACCCACATTACTCTGATGTAGAGAGGGAGAGTGCGGTGCTGGAGCAAGTTTTAGAGAAGGTTAAAACATCCACGGGCTAGTTGAATGAAGACATGCACAACCAAAGGACTTAACATCAAAAGAACCTGTGTTTTCAGCTATTCTCTGTGGTGGGCTTGCTTTGCATATTTCATGGCGGAGGATTTCATATCTAAGCCCACCTTTCTATTGATAAGAGCAAAGCCTTTTCTATTTTTCAATTAAAATGTGGGCTTTTTTTATTTGAAATGATAATCTGTTGTTTTGGTTTAAAGCTGTAATTTCAATTGTGTTTTTCTGCCGTGGGGAGCGATGCTAACACGTGGAAGCCGCCACCCCTGTGCAGTTCTTACCCAAAAAAATGTAGAGCAAAAGTAAGAGCGCAGCGTTTGTTTTTCTCTACATAAAAGCCTCCAGATGACCTATGGTTCCAGCCAGACCTTTAAAGAAATGGAGAACAATCAAAAGGACAAATGTGACGGGCCTCCTGTGTGAGGTACAAGATGAATGCGAAACAGTGCGTCAGTTCTGTGATGTCTTTGACCTGATAGTTCAAAGCTGCTCCTGGACTCTGGACCCCTGTTCAGTATGTGAGCACCTCAGACAAAGGCTTTGTTCATAATAAAGTAAATCCACCACATTGTTCCTTTGAGCTGAACATCACCATTTCAACCGGGAGGACACTTTCCCGACCTGAGCAGAGCATGAATGTGTCTACAAATACATCACAGGCGCTGACATCTTTTAAAAATCTAAAAAGAAAGAGAGAAAGTTTAATTTTCATCGATTTTAGACCGTGTGATGTTCCCTTTCAAAGTTATGCAATTAAAACCTTCTTTTTAAAAACTCTCCATCTGATATGCAAACCTAGTCTTCTTTATGATTAGACAGTGGATGATATTCTCATTAAAAATCTATGTTTAGCCATCCTCGTCAAGAACAACTCAGTACGCAGACTACCTATGCTGCAAGCAGAGAGGTAGTCTTATAATAGGTTGCATAATGCAGGGGTCAGATTCTGCAGTGGTATGGCCCAAACCAGTGTGCTGTGGAGGTACAGGACACCAACTCTCCCTTCCACCACCTCCACTCTGGTATAGAAGGCATGGGGTGGTGCTCCAGCCTGCAGTCATAGTTAACCATGGCAAGGCAGTGAAAGCTGGCTGCTATGGTGCCTCCATTCCTCCTGAGACACAAGGGTGAGCAAGTCTTTGAAGTTAAAAGTGTGGCTGGAAGACAATATGAGCAGCATATGAACATCTATCTGTACTGTGTGCTGTGTAATGTTAAGGCCAAAGGTGGGACGAGTGATGTTGTTCTTGCTGTACAATTGAGCGAAGTGTGAGTACACCGTGGTAATAGGGATGTATCTGCAATGGCTGATTTATAAAGCAGTTGTGTTTTAAACCATCCAGGCTTTAAACATATTGTTACTTTTAAGGAGTAAGATGGCAAGAGCTATAAAGATTTATATTTCAGGATCATGCAGATTCATGCAGTTCAACTTTTTCAGTTCCTAATTTTATAATAATTTTACTTGTATAGCGCTATGAAAATTAATAACAAACTGATCATTACTATTGAAATATCACAATATAAGATAGATTTTTCCAGATGTTTGCTCCAAATATTTGACAACCACTGAATCTCTATACACAATCTGGTGCGCAGAAGTCGTCAATATATTTATATAGGCTGGAGGCAATATAGCCAGTTGTGGTGCAAAATTATCACAAGCTGCTCAATATTCACGTACGATCAGGAGACACACAAGACGACTGTCAAAGAATTACAGCTATTTCATTATCCAGCGAGGTCCCATGACACTGCCCTAATGAGAAGTCTAACAATTAGGACTACATGTTGTGTGTGTCTTCTTTAAGGGAATATCAGAAAGGCATCTTTATCAGACATAGTTCTTTATAAATCCTTCTGTCACTTACAATTAAACAGATGAACAGCAGGAGCGTGCATATCAGAACAGGAAGCCTGCTTTCCTTTTCAGAGTATACACAGGGCATTCCTATGCTTACAAAGGGGGCCTTCAGAAAGAATGACTGATGATTTGAGATCAACCTAAAAAGAGCTATGCTAGCTTGCATTTGATAACTTCGGTGTTAAGGTCATACTTAAGTATCATAGGCATTCAGAGGTATTATAATCCTAAACAGCAGTACCACAATACGCTCATTCAATGCTATACCGATAAACTGACTTCATTCTGATTTTCTTGTGAAACTGGCTAAATGCTTTTAATTTAATTTAATTTTTCATACCTCATGAAGACTCGACTCTCGAGGTATGAAAAAAGCTGAATGAAACAACACACCGCCGTTTGATGTTAATTTTGCTCATCACAGAGATGTCAGTTATCAGTTTTGTCATTTTGATTTAGTTACCACACTCCTTTCTGGTTGAATAGGTTATTTGACTGGACAGTTTTACTTCAGGAAGAGAAAATCATTTTATCCATTCTGTAAAGTATAAATCCAAAAACGAAATAAGATCAAAATTAGGATATTAAAAAAAAGGCAGAATACTGTTTTCATTCTCTTTGATAAACATAAAACTGATGAGTTGAAAAGTGGGGTAGTATGGCTGTTTGCTGCCATCTAGTGTACATGAAGATACATTACACTATTAAAATAAAAGCTTTGCTTTTTACAAACGTATAGCAATAAGTTTTTATGAAGTTAGTTCAGTCTTTGGAGAAACTCTCAGCACTGACTACTTAAGTTAATGACCATAAGGATTTACAGTACACATGTAAGTGGCACTCGTTATTAGCGTTTCATATATAAAAAGACTATATTATTAAGGTAAGAAAAATAATAGTAGGCCATTATAAATCTTACAATAGCTCCCCTGTATTTTTTTCACCTCTTTGATATCTAAGTTTTCATTTTTCTGTTGCACAATTAAAAGCCATGGGATTATTTTTCTCTTTGAATTTAATATTATGCACAAAGTTCATCTCGAAATCTTGAAAATCTAACTGGAGGGTATCTAGATCAAATACAAACGTTTCATTACCACTGACATGTAGGAAGCCAAATTAGGCCCTAAAATTACGTTAAATTAAACCCAGCAGACTTGGGCTCACTGTTCACTGTAGCACATTATGAATATAATATGAAAGTGTTGTATTATTGAAAAGGCCCTTCAAGCTGGCAGAATATGTTTTTGGAGCTGGGAACACTTACAGCTGTGTATTTGGCAAACCAAGACCTCACTGATAGGACAAATTCAATCCAACGCAAGGTGTCACACATGTAACACTGATGCACAGATGACCCAGTGGTCCATGTCTACGTGAGCAGTTTAGAATTTATGAGAAAGATTTGTTATCTCACTGTAACAGATTCAGATTAATTGTATTTATATCACACTAATTCACAATAATAGTCATCTCAAGGCACTATACAGTATATGTAAAGCAAAGATACTACCAAAATAAAGACAAAACGCCCTATGAGCAAGCACTTGGAGACAGTTGGAAAGAAAAAAGAAAAAGGAGAACCAGGCTCAGGGAGGGGCAGCCATCCACCTTGACCAGTTGAGGGTGAGGGGAGGGAGACAAGCCAAAAGACACACTGTGGGAGCAGCAGTTAACAATACAAGAGTTTAGTAGAAATCTAAAATCTCACTATTAACCTTAAATGAAGATAAATATGCTTATGATAAAGTGTACAGGATGATGGTTAGCCAACTCCATATAAAGGTCGTTTAGTCTTTGACTGAAACAAAGTGCAGGTTACCAACAGTTTTACAGTTATTGTTGTAAATGTGAAAAATTGCAGTATGTCTAATTATTATTTGTCCTGACCAATGCCATTTGACTGCGTTACTCCTGTGTTGTGTTTGCATGTGAAATATCTTGACTTGAACAGAGAAGAATCGAAGCATTTTAATCAAATTGAGTGTTACGGCCCTAGCAGGGCCTCTCTCCTCCTGAAGGTGCCTGTGTGGGCGTGTCACACTACCTCTTCTGCCTGAGGTGCCACCTTTCCCTTTTGTGCAGCTGACTCTCGTCAGTAATCAAGGAGATTTAAGCCCAGGGAAAGGTGAGCTCTGGGCCAGAGTGCCAGTAGTGTGGTTACAGCTTGTGAGCTGTTGTTGTGTTTTCAGCTAGTGAGCTGTGTTTTTGGTGGTTTTCAGCTAGTGAGCTGCTCTTTCTTTTTGGCTTACGTTTTACTTTATTGACCAACGCCTGAGTTTTGTTTGTTTTCTTAAATGGTGATAGCGGCTTGTCCGTCTCTTTTAGTTAGTATAAATTGAAACTTTAATAAAACTCTTTAATTTAACCCTTTTGCCTCCTTGACTCCTTTTTCTGACCCGGTCACTTTTGTTACTTCCCCCTCCTTGCCTAGACCCCTCAGGGGAACGTAACATGAGTAAAGATTAAAACTTTTGCACATAGGTTATCAGATTATTTGGCTGGATTAGTATTGTTCTGCATTTTTAAAAATAAATTGGAAATCAAACATGTGAGGTTTGGTCCTGGCAGCTAAACCTCTCAAAAATATCATTCTGCATCAATAATCCTAAATGTACATTACAGCAGCCATCTCCATTGTTGTGAAGCACTTTGGATGCACCAACACACATTTTGAGCCACATGGTGGCATTGTACTGCAAAGAGAAGGAGACAGTGTTTTTCCCTCTGATTTTTGTTGCCATGTGTATTTTGATATGCAGTGATCCATGTGGAAAATGTGCCTGTTAAACTATGTGCCTCAAATTAAACCCTGACCGCTTATCAGTCAATGGAAAGATATAACAATCAAGAAAAGAACAATTTTAAAAGATCTATTAAATTTGCTACATTTCTAAATGTATAAATACAAATATGTGGCAAGAAAATTAAAACATTTTTAAAAGTTTAGCCATGTCATAATGTCTAGTTCTAACTACAGTAGGCGGCAGCTGTATTCCAGCAACTATATAGTTAGAAGCCAGGGCAAATCTGGTTGATTCCTCCACTGCCAAAATACATCACAAGAATTTTAAATTTTTAACCAGGACAATAATCCTAGTGAGTTTCACAAAACATAATGTTAAGAAACGTCTCAACGTCCGCAAATATCCTGATGCAGTGTGAGTGATGGCTGGACACTACTAGAAAGGTTTATAAATAAAAAAACATAGATAAGAAACGAACTGTTCCTATTGGATCATATTCAGTATTGATATGTCAGAGTAAACTGGTATGGTGGTATGGTATGGTATGGTATGGTATGGTATGATGATCTGATCACTGTAAAAACCACATTAATTATAATCATGTTGACAATAACCTATAAGGAAAGAAGGCCAGTGCTACTAAGGCTAAGATTATACACACTTATAGTGTTTTAGTTTAGACTACTTCATTGCTTATTCAGTTATTTATTTGTAAAAATGACTATTTAGTCACTAGGGAAACCTCTAGTTGTTGCTTCAAAGACACAACACAGCAGAAAGGATTTCGCTGCCGATACAGCAGACTGGTGTTTTCATGCATGTGGACTATAATACTTGACCTCAATACAACATTGTATTTCACTTTGGCAAAAGACTGGCAATACTGTTAATGCGGTTTTCTGACAGTATTAAAAACTATAGCATAAGTTTTTCTAAAAACCAGTACAGAAATACGGTGATACCATCCAATCATCTTTACATTATCTTCCACTTATGTTATTCCAGTTGGAGCCTATCACAGCTATCAATGAGGCGAAATCTAATGTACACCCCGTCCTGGTCACTAGTTAATCACCAGCTTAACACACGTGTCTATTCACACCTACAGCCAATTTAGACCAGTACATAGCAATACTGCTAATCTAAAGACATTTTCTGTCAAGTGTAATTGCTCACAGCAAAGTAGGGCAGAGTATGCAAATTATGTGTCAACACAACACAGCCCTTGAAGAGCCGAGGTGCTAGAGCTGTCCTGTATATCATTTTCTCACTATTTTCTTTCCTTCACAGAAGTCCAAGCCTTCATATGAGTGCAAAGTACAAGAACAACACATTCACAGATGCTTTCTGTATTTTCTCTCAACCACTCACTGAACAGAGTACACACAGTAAGAGGCGAGCCTGCAGCGAGAGAAAAAGATCATCCTTGAATATTATCCTTGCAGAGTAAAAACTGGTGACTGCTTAGCCAGTTCAATTCAAATCTGTGCTTTCAAAAGAAAGTTGCTAAAAGAATATGATAGGTGGTGAAATCAGTGATTTTTTTTTTTTTTTACATATAGGACAAATTGTGCTTCGTTAAAGACAAGCTGTAACTTCAACTTCAATGAGGATCTGGTTTAAGTGTGCCTACTATCAACCATTGTTACAGTAATGTTAAGGCACATTTTCATAGTCTTGAGCAACCCCCTATGAAAATGGGAATTGGTGCAGCAGTTTATTGGAACATGTGCAAACAAGAAATAGTTTTCAAAATTCTGCTGAGCTTGAATGTCAATAATTGGTGTGACCACTTTTATCAACACAGCCTGAAGTCTCTTAGGAAAGTGTTATTGTAATTTCTTTAACCCGTTTTCAGGAATAGTTCTCCAGGCTTCTTGAAGGACATTCAAAGCTCTTCTTTGGATGTTGGCTGCTTTTTGTTCAGTTCTCTGTCAGAATGATCTCACATTGCTTCAATAATGTTGAGGTCTGGGCTGTGGGGTGGCCAATCCATGATTGATAATCTTACACTGTGTTTTTCTGTCCAGGTATCCTTTTACTTCATGCTTTGGCAGTGTGTCTTGGATCATTGTCATGCTGAAAAATACAGCCATTGTCAATCAGAAGTCTCATGATACTTTAATGTGTTTACACTTTCATAATTCCATCAACCAACAAATATCAGTACCAGTATCAGTCAGGCTTTACATAACAGTTCTGTATACCTAACAACTGGCTGGCACACACAAGAAAATATGTGACTGTTTCAGCATTAAAACTGAGTGCCAGTTTTGTATCCAGATGGTGTTGAGACAAACGTGGCAGATGCTTGTCCCCAGATGCTCAAAAGTTGTGGCATCTCAGCTCCACTGAGACTTTGAACCAACTCGCACACCCACCCTCATCTCCCTCATTAGCTTTGATTGGGAGTTTACACATGGCCACTCACATTTATGAGTAGACCAACTCTCCTCTGTCTAATCAACCAAGATATGTATGATTCATAAATGCTCAGGGGAGAACTCTAAATGTAAGAAAGGTCATGTTCAGATTTATGGTTCTATAAATGTAGAAATTCTGAAATTCTCCTCTTCTATGTATATTATGTTAATTTTTTCTTTCTTTCTTTCTTTCTTTCTTTCTTTCTTTCTTTCTTTCTTTTTTTTAAACATTATGGTTTCCTGCTTCTTCGATACTAGGGTTTTTAACCAAAACCTCTGATTTAGACATCTTCGATTACAAAATTCTGAAAACATGGCAGTACTTTTTTCGTCATGGTGGGGCTATGACTACAAGTTTTCTTGCCTATCCTGAAGAAGCCATCCAGAAAAAGAAGAAGGATGTCCATATAGCACAGCAAACAATATTTGTGAAAGCGTTGGTTGTTCTAAATAAGAAACTTATCATTAAGCAAGATAGAATTTATGAGCATAGTTGTTGTGGTGCAGTGCACAAAAGTCACCAGTGCTCCAAATCTCTGAAAATATCAGCACATTAGCCCTCTATCAGATTACCAACCTTACCAGGGTGAACCCGCCTCTCACCCAATGGCAGTTGGGACAGGCCCAGCCCCATCACAACCCTGATAAGGATGAGTGGAAGAGAATGGATGGATGGATGGACAAAAATGTTGAAGCAGGAGTTTAATGGCACAGATTTCCAAGGCCAAACAGCTCCTTTACGTGTAATGTTTTGGTGGCCTAGTACTTTTTTCCCAGTAAGAAGTATGTATCAAGTCTCCAGCTGAATGATATTGACTTGGCTGGCTATAAATGATCCCATTATTAACACTGAGTAGTGAGTTGTTCATATATACTCTACACAATCAGCAAACACCACATATCCAGGCCTAACATTATGTTAGCAGTTCAACATTTGTATTTTAATGTTATACCTTGACATGATGCCAGAATATATTTAGACAAGGAGGGAAAAAACATGTGCACACATTTTGTCAGCTATTCTCCATAAACACGCATTTTCCACTATTAATATTTATTTTAATGTTGATAAATACATTTAATATGGATTGCAGATAGACAACAGTGAGTAACACTTAGATTAGGTTGAGTTTCATTCAGCTGAGTTACCCACCTTTTCTCCATTTTGTATAACACCCAGTTAGAATTTCACAATGTTCAGAACCAGACAGCATACACGGTGCATATTAGTGTCTCTGTACACCACTGTATATTCACATAATAATCTCCTGTTGTTGATATTTCAAGTTTAGAAAAGCACATTCTCCCAAAAGAGACACTAGAATCAAGAAGTCAAACAACTTGTACAACAAACATGTCAATTAGCCAAGACTAGCAGCCATGAAGTTAAGGGTCTGTTACACAAGAACGCTTGAGAAATGTGGCAGTACTCTAGGGTGCTGTTAGGTCTGGAACAGCAGGTTCCAGGGGATATCCTTCATTATGAAGTAAAAGGACAGACTAACTACTGCTACAACACAGTAACTGTAAAAGTCAAGGGCCTAATCTCAGACAAATGTGACTAAAAGAGCAAAAGTCAGATTTATTGAGTTTGTCACTAATAATTACAAGATGGCTAAATTTAGCCTCGAAGGAGGACACAAGTAAATGATGAATCAACATCATGCTTCTTACTCTGGAACAAAGGGCTGCAGAAACAGAGCTAATGGTGAGACAATAAGATTTTTTGTCAAGGTTGCTCAAGTGGCTAAAACTTTAGTCATTCTGATCTATTTAAATGAAAAAAACACTTTCATTTTTTTAAATAACACTTATCCACCAAAAATTACTGACCCTATGTTTTGGTTTAGCAAAAACAAACGAGTAGAAAAACCCAATGAGTTAATTATCCAATCAATGCCTACTGTACATGAGGCACAGTCCCGCCCTCTCCCATAGAAAAAGCTTAGGGATTGGCTTTATTTTGTTTTCGGTTTGTTTTCTAGATATAGCGATATACACACGCATATATATCCGTCTATATTGTGCATATTTTTTACATGGATTCTCTTATACAACCAAAGGGCAATATTTGATATTCAAAGCACTGTTTTTTGGGAGTGTTTTCTTTGCATCATCCTGGTACAGTAAGACACAGTAATCCATGCCCCGGCTCCAACCATACCGGCCACCAGTCGTACACCAACAAAAAAAGAGCAAACATCATCGTTAAATGTGGGCAAGCGAAACCAAGTTCAGAGCAAGTCACCTTCCTACTAGCCTTGCACTATCACAACCTTAGCCTGACATCAGAACATACAAAGTACACTCATATCTTGACAAGACAGAAAACATTTTCACTATCTTGTAAACAATTATGTAAGAGTGTCATAATTTGAAATCAATATTTGCCGGCGAGAGATAAACTGAGAATACTTAGCAAGATACCGCTTTTAGCAAGTCATGCTTTTGGGAGTTTCTGTTTTTATGATTTTTTTTTGCTTTGTTATTGTTTTGAACATGACAACGATGATTTGACAAACATAGCAACGCTACAGAGAAAGACATTCACTGAAGCTCATATCAATGGGGCAGCACTCTAGTGATAAAGGTGAATTGATATTTAGTTCCTAGATCCTCCTCTTGTGTAATTCTCTCAGTGTGTACTCCACATTGACATAATGATCTGCATCATTTAATCCAGGTGTTTCTATGTCAGAAGACCTTTCAAGCTGTCTCTATCCATAATAATTTGCGCTTCATGCCACATTATTAAAGCATTACTTTCTTTTTTTTATAAAAGTATGTGAGCTCACTTTTTATATTAATGTGGTTAGGCTAATTTTTATGGTCCTATAATTTTTTTCCAAGTTTAGATAATTTACCATAAAGAAAAAGCAGGAAGTGTACAAGTGTTTGTTTTTTTTATGACTGGCTCTAATCTGCTGCTAAGTCTGTTTCACAGCGCTGGAATTGCAACTGCTAGAAACACAGATCAGAAAATTGATCGACTACATTTTTAGGCTATTTAATCACCAAGAATATTCCATCAATAAAATTTATTTCACTTTGATGTGGTGAAAAACTGTTGAGGTGCCCAAATCCTTTAGTAAGCTATGGGACAGAGTCAAAAATGAACACACTAAGTAACCTGTAATGTTGTAAATTGCATCCATTTTAAAGTTACGGAGCTCTAACGTAGAGCTGTCGCGTTAAAAATAAACAGCAGCAGAGAGCGCACTCAGGGGTAAAATATAAATACATTATGCACAGTGGCTTGTGATGATCATGAATTCATAAGATTAACACCACTATCCGTAGCATTACTCTCTTATTTACAGCATCACTGTTGCATTTTGCAACTACAAATTTTTTTGTAATCTTTATAGATCTCTATCAGCCGCTCCCTTATAACGTCTGACTGAAGCAGGCAGGGTTCAATAGATCAATTCTATGCAGAAGAAAGAAGAAATGACTGTCAAACGCCCCCTTTTTTGCATAAGCATGCACACAGGCTGAAGTAGAAAGCCTGGGTTAACAGAAAAGTTGATAAGTGTGCTTAACAAGGTTTCAGGTTTTGTCAAACCAATTAAGAGAGCCTGGCAATGTTGAACTTCCTTTACAACAACTTCCTTTACAAGAATGCATATCAACATGTACCACCAACCGCCATAGAATAGGTCTAATTTTTTTTATGTATTCTACTCTTTATTGGGTAAGGAATTTGGTAACTTCAAGGACATTAAAACTGGCCTCCCCATCCCTCTCTGTGAGGTTGTGGTACCACATAGATTTATCTCAGCCAATAAAAAAAACGATCAGGTCACATGACAAATAGTAACATTATTGCATCTGACCAATCAGCAGCGGCCCTGAGCATTTGAAGACTTCACTGTCCTTCCAGAATTCAGGAAACTGGGTTTTTGGCCCATGCCTAACCCCACATCTTTATGTTTATGATAGCCTTTATAACAAGGAACATTATATATTAATCGAAAGCCCTGTTCACCTAAAACTGGGTCAAATGATGGTAAATCAATATTTACACCAGATCCATGAAGCCACATTTGTGTTATTTAAGTTTACAGTAGAACTCAACAGTATATTTGATGTTGCCACAAGTTAGTAGAAAATTATATATGGATCCACTTATGCACATTGTCAAGCTATAAATATTAAAATATGTGCTTTTGTTTGTTTTATAACCATATGTATGTGTATTTTTTTATTATACTCAAATTGCATATATTGGTATTTGCTTTTTGTTTATTTTTTGTGAGTTTTATTTACTGCTAAAATTGATTTAGTAGTTCAATATTTCTGTTTTATTTAGTTTTGATTGAATTATGTATAAGAAAAAAACAGCTAACACCAGTAGTTAAAACACTATTTTTTTTACTTCTTGTTAAACATTTACGATTTTCCATGTCAATTTTTTTGTTTGTTTTCAGTAGATCTACACTTCACTGTTACTGTTTTCCTTCAAAGTTGGATTGATATTGACTCAAAAATGTACTCTTTTCTCTTGCAGCTGTCTAGTCGACTCTTTAATGAAAGCCTGCCCATCAAGTACCATGACACAGAATAGCACAACTGGAATTTGGGTCTATATACACATGCTATGTTGAAGAAATGAATTTAAATCTTTGAAGAGAAGTACATAAATGTTTAGCCACATTAATTTACTGGAGATTATTGCCACCTTATATCAGCTTCACAAAGCACTATGAAGCTGTTGCCTTGAACTGGACAGAACTTCACTTTGATTCTTTATTGATGTTATACTGTATTTGTCAAACTTGCACATGTGAGTCAAGAAAAATGTTCCAAAACGTTCCTTTAAGTTTATATGTCCTACATTTTCACATACACACTTTTTGGGAGAAAAATGTTTACTCTACAGAGCCATGAACTATATATGTTAACTTAGCTGAGCTTGAGCTTGTGCCTCCCCCCCCCCCCCCCCCCCCCCCCCCCCCCCGGGAAGGCACAAAAGTAAAAAGAAAAACCAAATCTTGCAATAAATTCCACTAGCACACTAAGGTTAAAAATGTGAAATTCCACGTATTTCTATAAAGGGTTAACATGTTTCTGTTAGCAGCACATTTTTGCAATCTATTTAAAATAAGTTTACTACCTTTGGGTGAAACTTCCCTCCCTCACAAGAGCAAGGACTATTCTTGGGTCTTCTTGGGCCTTTTTATCCCACCTCTTCACAGCATTATCTTTAACCTATGGTACAGCAATTAAGTTAGAACTTGCCTCCTCCTGGTATGATGTCATTACTATACAAGTAAAAAAAGTTTAAAATATATATATATATATATATATATATATATATATATATATATATATATATATATATATATATATATATATATATATATATTCACCTTAAGACTTTTTTACTTTGTCTGGGGAAAATACACTTCTCTAAACCAAACAGAAGTTTGGTCCAAACTTCATAGCCTGCTGCAGCTAGCTTAATTCTTTAGCAGTAGCATCATGCTAACATCTTCATAAGTATAGGCTCTGATGGCAGCTCTGATATCTTCATACCAGGTCAAGGATCAACATTGCACCTGACCAGTCATGTTGTCTGAGCATTCAGTTAGCATTAGCCGAGATGTTAGCTAATGCTATTAAAACTCACAAGTAAACCAGCATGAGTAATCAAAATTTGGCTAACAGCAAATTTAATGTGTATTCTAGAGAAGAGGGTTTTTTTTTTTATAAACACGTATTTTAAAGCCAAGACTTCAAAACAGTGGACCAGTATTAATTTGATGATAGGAGTAGCATGTGAATAAAAAGTCTGACAACAATAAACCTACCCAACTCCCATTTTTTTCAGCAAACCGACTGATAACACAAAAGCAGCAGTGATGATGACGCTGGCACAGTTTACAAGAAGGCTAGTATGTACAGACACACACAGAGACGGTGAGCTCAGGTAGAGCTAAAGACAAGGTGTTTTTGGCCTCTAAGACAGTATTTCCTGCAAGCACATATGTAATAGGGTGTACTACACATGTTAACTTCAAGGTTTTTGTAACAATTATCATATTGAAAGTGAAATAATATAAAATGAAGGCTTTCAGTGAACATGGTCACTGTGGTTCTTGCTGATACTTTTCTGTAGATCTTGGTTTCAACTGGTGGTTTTCTGAATTCTACTGCCTTGCTATCAGCTCGAAGCAGTCATTTCTTTTTCCTGACTTTTTACCCAGAGAACCACTGCTCACTGGATATGTTCTCTTTTTCAGTACACTGTTTCAGTTTCTTAAATACTAAGACCAGCCCATTTGGCACCAAAAGTCATACTCTGTTTAAAGTAACTTAAATCAACTTTTTCCTCATTCAATGCTCAGTTTCCACTTTGGCAGGTCATCTTGACCAAGCCTACTTGCCTACATGTATTGATTGAGTCCCTACCATGTGTTTGGCTGATTAGATAGTAATGGTTAAATAGGTGTGCCTAATGAGGTGGCCAGTCAGTGTGTATCAACACAAACAAAAGCTTTTCTGCAATTTATTGCCACACAGTTAGCTAGTTCTTTCTTTTTTCTCAAAGTCTGTCAACTTATGTAGAGCTTTATTTTTATAAGCATGTTTACTTAATTTCTAACGTTCCACTTAGACCTACTCAACCCGTTTAACTGTTAAGGGAAAAGCATAAATTTTTTTTTTGGATGGTTTGGTCTGACAGAAACGCCCTCTTCACTAAAAGTACATCTCCTTATTCTTAAAGCGCTGTCATTATATTACAACAACTTTATCTGTGAATTTAGTAATATAGCTCAATTAGACTAAAACTTTAAAAGGTTGCTGCAGCTAAAGTCTGAAAAGAAAAAGGCAGAAGTCTCAGAGGATTAGATCTATATGATCAGGAAAGGCCAATCGGTTTTATTGTGGACGTTTGCCAGATGATGCCATTTTCAAAGGCAATTGATTGGTTGGCAAATGATGCTAATGTAGTTATGTAAGTTATTTCTCACCAGAATAAAATGTGAACCGCCAACAGGAAAGAAATAACACAAGTGTTGTGCTTGCTTTTGTGTCACATGACAAGATAAAATGAAATAATAATGTATAACTCATAATTCAATACTTACTCTTTAATTAAGAATCAAGAGCATAGTTTCGTTTTCTCAACATGCAGATTCATTCGCTGTGGCGACCACAGGGAGCAGCTTCCGAAAGAAACCAACTTCATATTTTTAATACAACTTAAATTGCACCTTTTTAAAAACAAATCAACATTTCTTTGTACATTTCTTTGTCCATGAGTCGATCAACAACACAGTAAGACAGGAGAGTCTAATGTAGCTAAAATACAATTTATTCCTGCATTTTACATTTGTATTTTTCACGATAATTTAATTAAAGTGTTTTACAGCAATCCACAAGAAGGTGAAGGTGGTTTTAATGTAGATGGATACATCAGCACAAAATAGAAGCGCAGCTGAGCCACAGGCTGAGACAGAAAGAAATCCACTCTATTTTATCCTATTGAGTTACCTTTCTGTAACTGTAGTTATTTCTCTGGTTTTAAGCACAGATTAATCATCAATACTATGGAAATGTTTGTTAGCCTGAAAACAAGACATCAGTCAGTGTTTATGAAGTGTGTAAATGGATTGATGATGAAGTTGATGTCACCCAAGGAAAGAGGCACTTTGTCCTAAAAAAAAAAAAGAGAAGACAAAACAAAAAAGTTTATCTTTTCTGAACTTGCAGTGAATCACAACACGATGTATAAGATCCAGATTTTTGCGGTGAATTTAGGATTTTATATCAGACTTTAACAATAGAGTGCAAAATAAAATAAAATATGACTAGATTACAGAAGTAGATTACACCAAAAGTTAATCTTCTGGAGGAATTAATACATTAATGAGTTTTAATACGATTATTCTGACACACTAAATTTGTTTACTCCCTCTCTTAGTCTAAGGAGCTTGGAAAGAAAAGCGTCTGGACTTCTTTGAGTTGCTTGAAGACGTTTCACCTCTCATCCGAGAAGCTTCTTCAGTTCTAATTGAAGAAGCTTCTCAGATGAGAGGTGAAACGTCTTCAAGCAACTCAAAGAGGTCCAGACGCCTTCCTTTCCAAGCTCCTTAGACTACGATGACCTGGATGACTGAGAACCTTCACAGACATACTCCCTCTCTTATACTTTATTTTCAGCTCAATCTCCGATGAGTTCAGCCGTAAAAGAAGTACAGAGCATGGAGTCCATGTAAAGACGGACATAGCCTCTCACTGGTCAGTGAAGTCCCAAATTTCAGACGTGTATCTGCAAGTAAGACCTTAAACCAATCAGATGGTACATCGGGTGAACTGAATGTTTTTAACATAGACTTTATAATGCATACTGTATATCTTTTGTGGAGTCAAAAGAGTTGCACCCTGCTTGCAATTAGAAAGAATGCAGATTTTAAAGAACTTTTTATTGACTTCATTTTTTTTAGATCAGCAAGCTTTATCCATCTTTTACCTGCAGTCGATTGTATCCAGTGACTACATACCGTTTATCTGGCAATGTGCTCACACAGAGATGAACCGCTTCCGTCTGCCAAAAGCCTGGGCACCAACGTTGGTGGGAACAAAGTTGCTGTATCCAAGTCCCCCAGACCGACTCAAATAGTCTGCTAGGCGGTGGGTTACACAGGTGGCTGTGTTGCATGCCCGCTTTTGTGCTGTTGCATTGCTTGTAAGGAATAGAAACAAGACAGCAAATTATGGTATTCAAGATAAGACTGGAAACGTATGTGACAGACATTAAGCAAACAATACAGTCTGGAATTGTGAACACCAAATTAAAGGCACTGAAAAACTGCTTTGAAGTAAAATATGAATTTATTATAAGAGAAAAATGCCAGGAAAAAAATTTACATAAGAAAATTTTTTTGTAGAATTACTACAACTTTATAGGTGATGAAATCTTCAGTTTGCTGTCTAAAACTAGTGTAAGCACTGCCATTAAGCTCTTTAAGCTTTTTTTGTCCCTTTGTTTTAAGGTGGTCATACAATACATACAATCCTATACATGTAAACGTATATATCTGCAAGAAAATGTTGACTCAGATAAATGTAACATAAATGGGCTAGCGCTGAGAGCTTCAATTGTAAGAGTTGCTGTAGTTTTCATATTTCTCAAATAGACTTCTCTTCTTGCCGGGTGTTTCTGCTCCCACGTCAGTGCGAGGATGGGTTTGTAGTTTGTGAATATCCTGGGAGAGTTTTCCCAGCACACAAGTGCTTAAGCCTGTGCAGCGCTTAGACATGGGTCTATCCAAGCTGTTAGAGATGGAGACAAACATGCAAAAACAGGCTTACAGTAACATGCAGATAATTATTACTATTTACATGCAGACATATGGTTTTTTTTTCCTGAAATGTCATGCACCAGCAGAAAAGCTTCAATTAATATTTCAAAGGCATGCTAACGGTTTTGAATGCATATAATGATATCTTATTAACCAAAATAGCTTATGCATGTTTTCATGCTATTGGTATAATCTGCTCTAAGGCTGGCTATCATGCATGTTCCTGTATGTATGACATCATGCTTTTCCAGTGTTGCGCCTATTCCAGGCCTATTCCTGTTCCAGGCATGTCATTTAACAGTCAAGAAATGAATGGATGAATGAATAATTGCTGTCCATGCATTAACAGATAATGAAAATGTTTACAGATCTCACTCTATACCTTATTAAGTAATAAACACAAAGTTGGAGCTGTTGGGCTTATCCAAAAGTGTAGTGTAACAATATGATAGATAGATAGATAGACAGACAGACAGACAGACAGACAGACAGACAGACAGACAGATAGACAGATAGATAGATAGATAGATAGATAGATAGATAGATAGATAGATAGATAGATAGATAGATAGATAGATAGATAGATAGATAGATAGATAGATAGATAGATAGATAGATAGATAGATAGATAGATAGATAGATAGATTAAAAAGAGTCATACTTGTTCCCATCAGCTGTTTGTTGGGCTTGCTCCTCTGAAGTTATCTGCATGAACTCCTTCATAGCTCTGAGCAACCTTTGGGCGTCATCATTTGATAGTGTGACTCCATCTGACATGGATTCCTTACTGGTTCTGAAAATACACATTCAATTACTGTACAGTGCATTGATCTCTCAGGCTCTGCCAATGCACTTGCTCATAAATTATAGGTGTTGTCCAGCGTAAATACAATAGCGCACAAAGTAAACCAAAAACTATGTGAAGTGATTGTTTGTTTGTTTTTTTACTGGAGTACACTAAAGTAGCAATATTTCATTCAGCTTGCAACATGTAATAATGTATGTAAATACAGATGATTATCGTACTTTTTAAAGGTCAATATTTTATTTTCATAGGAATAATAACACAGTTCTCACCTAGTTGGAGCTGCCTCTGAGACATACATCTGGCAAATGATCAAGGCATAAGCAAGAAAAAGCGTCCACAGCTTGAACATTATCATTATTCACTGTGGAAGACACATACAATACAAAACAAGGTAATTAAATATGATCAGGAAAAGGTTTTGTGATTTGTTTTGGAGGGTTTTCCACATATGCTCACAAGATTTTCTCTATTCCATACATCCACAGCTGTATGAATCCCCTTTCTCTCTCACACACTCACTGCCTTTCTGCTTGAAGTCCTTGAAGTTGCGGAGGAAAGCAGGAGAGTTATTAGTAACTGCATGTTCCCCCAGAAACTATACCACCAGCTTTCCGTGTTAGCAAAATTAACAGCAGCAAACCAGAGACATCCTAACAACATCACACCAGTGGGTGCCAGCTACTATCCGATTTACCCACCTTCTTAAAATCTGCTGTTTCTAAGACTGACAGCACATTTTTCAGTAAAACCAAAGTAAGCAATCTTTTCTCTACTTACCGTACAAGATTTTTCAGCTGTTGAAGGTTCAAGTGATGGACCTACTCGTGGATCTGCTGAGCACTCCCACAGTACACGCTTTTATATATGTTCCCTATGGGTTTCAGCATCAAGTGAGTGAGCACTCAACGGTAGCTTATTGGCCAATCAAATGCTTTACCTCAAACTACCAGCCAATCAGAAGTCCTTTGTCTCTTAAAGTAAGCCAACAAAAGTGCCTCTGTGCAAATGACATCACTACACAGTCAAATTTACTGTGCTGTCAAGTATTTGTTTTTTGTTGGTGGTGGAATTTGCAGTGTAGTCAACCTTTAACCAAAAGAAATGTGACTCTTCTGCATAAAATTCATCAACTGAGTGCTTCTTATGCCAATCAGAGACATTATCAAAGCAAAAATATGGCTCTTGAAGCCAATTTTAAACTAAAACTCTAATTATAAACCGCTCCAGATCAGGTTCAACATATGATTAGTACTAGTTGTTATTGTGAATTAGCTAAGACAAAGGAGAGTGACCTTTGTGGCACTAAGAACTCCGACTTTAGGTACTGGACATTGTTCAGGAGAAAAGCTAACCCTGACACTTACAAACAGAAGACTGACAGTGAAAACAAACAGGAAACAGGCTGTGCATGACACAAATGTATGATAATGTGGTGTTCATAGATCCCCCGTACTGTTGGTTACTGAATGTGAACAGGTTTGAATGCCATCTGCAGAAAAATGCTAAAATACCTCTAAAAAATACATCTTGATTATCTATGACTTAACAACACAGCTGATTAAACATTCTAAACAATTTACGTTCAGTTAAAACCTCACACATTAGTACTGATAGCAAGAAAATCTAAGACTCGTAAGAATGCATAATATGCGTCTAAATTGATTTATTATCACGGTAATTTATTTTTCTACCTCCTGAACTGCCAATCAGGTTATCTTCTTCTAGCTGATCTTACGATTGACCTGGCATCATGAGGTGTAGAGAAATACTGAACACAATGATGTCCCATTTGACAACAATTTAAATGTAATGCTGTAAATCAGTGAATCTGGAGTTAATTTCTTAGTTGTGTTAGCTAGTTAGGCAGTTGTTTAATACATGGAAATAGCATCACAGTGAGATACATCGATCAGCTAAACCTCCTATTTCCTGGTATCCATCCTGTTTCTCCGAGCTAATTACTGGGCTGTTGGTCTCTGGCCATCTTCTAATTCCTCTTATGTAATGATATTGGATGAGGTATCATAAACCATCCTGCCTCCTAGTTATTTTTTGCGTCACATGGAAACTCATTAGAGTAGATGAGCCTTTTAGTACTATTGTGCAGACCTGCAGCCTCTTATACCAGAAGCACTAAATTAGTTTCCCCCAGCTCCACATGCTGTCAGAAACTACTCCTGAAAGGCTGAAGCTTATGAAAACGAAAGACTTTAAAGCAAGCAATCCCATTCACAATGACTAATGTTAATTATCTTGTTCTCTGCCAAGACATTTTAATTATATATATATTTATCTTTTAGGTAACTGCTCATCCCCAAGTTTAAGTGCAGCGTTAGCCAAGTAGAGCACATAATTGAAAATTGAAGGGCATGAAAATACAAGAATCTGGAATTCGATGCTACGTCTTGGTTTTCTCAAAAGATGACAGTTAATACCGAAGCCAAGAGTTTTGTAATAATGATGTAAATCTACACTGAATCATTCCCAACTCAGAAAAGGATGTAAGGTGCCCCCTCTAATAAGCCAAACAGATCAAATACATATTGTATTAGCATGTGTATAATTAAGTATCATTCACACTGTTTTGGACTGACGCTTAGAGCCCCAACTGGCCACTATCTGGTTGACCAGGGACACCAAATGAGGCAGAGAAATTACATTCCAAAGGGAAAAGTGCATTGTCAAGATTGCAATTAGCTCACAATATTCACGTTCGCTAACGTTAAGCATGATTTGGCCTGGAAGATTAATTGAAACACAGGAGAATGTTCATGACAGCTAGGGCAACATTAGGCTCGGCGCGGTGCTCATCACTGACAGTCTCAGCAGAGTCACTGTGAATGTAACTGCTCGGAAACAGAAGTAACTCTAGTCTTCACAAGAATTATTCTTTCCAAACTCCTAATGTTTGCTTATATCATTATTTGTGCAGGCACCATGAGGAAATGACCACATAATGAACAAAAATTGCTGAACAAAAATTAAGTGAATTTGAATGTATGCATTTTGTTAAAGAGATGGTTTCTCTCTCTCTTTTTTTTTTAATAATAGGCTTATATGCAAAAAGTAAAGCTGCACTGAAGCATTGAGCACAACTAAATAGGCCGTGAGTATAACATGTTTAAATATGTTTTAAACCCATGGTCAGAAATCAAATGTCAACCTATCCTGTAAGAGCTCAAAAGTGAAAAAACAAAAAACAAACAGTGGATAAAAGAAATATAACTGTAGAAATGGTGTTATGCAAAGTCCTGGGAAAAGAGCAGCCCGAGGAGGACATTTACAGATTGCTCCGTATCTTCAAATGGAACATAAAATTCAACTTCATGGAATTATAAACACAAAGAAGTGAAGTATGCTTCAGCAGAGGTACTTCCACCTGCTGCTCTCCATTAGAAAGCTAACCAAACTCAATTTAACATTTAAACACCTGCCCAGAAGTTGCAGAGGGATTACAAGAGCTCTTGATGTTCCTGCCAGCGTCATTATGTTGTTAGAAAGACGAGGTTCTGGACAGTATTAGCATTAACAGAGAAGGCCAGTTATTAGATTTTCCACATGCACTTGATAATTCCGGTCATCCAGATGGTAAATAATTTACTGTAGAACCAGAGTAGTCAAGAGTCCCACCCAATTAAACTAGCATGCATGCACACAGTATAGCAAAGCAGGAAGAGCACTCCACAAATAGCCTCATAATATGAAAACTGATGTTTCCTACAGCACATATGGTAACTGCATTGATATCCTGTATACTAGACATGACTAAAATCTCTCCAGGATAGGGCTATATTTATATATATGTATATATAGTGGTGGCTACCTCTTTAAAAACTTTTCATAGTATTAGGATCTTGGGTAATGTGCCATAAACTCTTTTTTTCTTAACTCATATGAGGTTCTGCCAAGATTTTGTGGGACTTCACATATCAAGTAAAGTTAATTTATTTTATAAAACTGGTGATGTGAGAAAATGTATTGTTACATTGTTACAAGTCTGTGTGAGAAAGTAACTGTTGAACCAGACCTAACCATTTTTATGCCCTCTGGTGGTCATTTTGGGGCTGTTTATACACGGGCAGCTATACTAATTATGACATTTTTCTTTTCGTCTCTTTCTCAGATATTTACTGGCACCCTGTAATGCTTGTATGCTTGTGGCATTTGTTGTTTTCTACATTTTCTACTAATAACATTCGAATTTCAGACAAATATCTTTGAAATAAAACTGAGTCTGCTTTGTCTGAATCCAGTGTAGGCTTTTTGAGTGTCCGTATTAAACATCTGGCCACTCTTGTCTCTTCTGTTTTGATTAATCCACTAACAAGGTACAGTAAGAGAACATGAGTTTTGATTAGATTTGACAGATGTTTAACACACCCAGACTAGTCTTTGATTCAGGGAGATGGCAGGAAGCAAAGACAAAATGCAAGATTCTCCTTATTATGTAGTAGTTCTAACAGATCTGAATCAGAGAGCTCTGCAGAAAAAGGATTTTTTTTTTAATAAAAGAAAAAAATACCAGCTGTCTTAGCAGGAAGCAATGGCAGGGTAAACAACTTCATGTGTAATGAGGAGTCAATCAGGACAAACTTGTCTAGCGGTGTGGCCAGCAAATTTTAGAAGTATTTTGTGTCTATAAAAGCTATAATGACATAATGTGAGACCTATGTACTTTTACCAGGTAGGTTATTGTTGTTTGTTCCCACTTAGGGCTTTGTTTTATTAAATATAATTTCATCAATCATTGTTTTATTGTCCTGTCCTAAAACATACACATCCAGTAATCCTGAAAAGATCACACATAACTTCACAAGTTTGGAAAGTGGCACGTGCCTTCAACTTTACCCTCTTGAATTAGTCCATGACCTAACCTTTAATGGGTTGAGGTAAAAGAACCTGCAACAGATTACGGGTGTCAACGTTTATTTGCTTTAAAACCTGGTAACGTACCTGGACTCCTCAGTAAGTTTGATGAATCCAGAAGCACTCTGTGAGCCGTTAATTTTACTATCAGTGAGTTATGATTACACAAGTAAAAATGAAAATGTAAAGAATGCTAGTACAGCAGCTATCATTAAGACAACTAGCTAAATAATCCATCAAAATATTAAAAGATTAAAGATTATTCTTATTTTTGAAAACAAAATGATTTTTTGTACTAATATGGGCAAATAGGTTGACACTTGAACCTAAAACTTGAAGTTGCTCATTTCCTTATGGGTTTTTTGTTGTTCTTGTTTTTGTTTGTTTTTTTGTTCCTTTAGTTCATTACCAGGCCTCTGGAGAACTTCAAGACATGTTGAGGAGGTAATTTATCCATTTAAATCAGATGGGTTGGACCAAGCACACATCTAAAACCTGCAGAACACTGGCCATTGAGACCTGGAGTTCCCCACCCCTGCTTTAGCACAAAAGAGGACATGGGTAACAACCAAAATATAAAAAAAAATAATACCAAAACAAAAAATACAAACTAAAACATAATGAATAATAATAATAATCATAACTATTATTAATAGTTATGAGTAGTTGGTGGTGTCAGGAAATTACATTTCTGTATCATGGCACTTATTATTACTAAAGTTTTACACTCCAACTTCAATCATTTGTTCTCATGCTTTTTAATAACGCACGAGTAGCCTACCTCTTCTGCTCCTTTCACTTTGTTGAATGTGGATTCCAGTGTTGCCATTACAATTGATTTAAAATATCAATGCTGACTTCCTTGCTTATATTTCTTGCTGATAAAGTCACTCTATCAAGCTATTGATAATGTCTCTGTACTATGTGTTCATGGTTAAGGAGTACCCCCTCATTCAGATAAAGGAATACTCCTGTTATCTACAACAAACTTCCAGTCACATACTCAATGATGCTAGACCCTGATGTACAGCCTGTGGTCCGTCCAGCTCACCGCATCCCCGTCGCGATGCAAGAAAGAGTCAAAGCTGAACTTGAACGCATGCAACGCATCGGCGTTGTAACACCAGTCACCGAGCCTACTGACTGGGTGTCCTCAATGGTGGCAGCACACAAGAAAAACAAGCATGAGATCAGACTGTGCATAAATCCAAAAGACCTCAACACACCACTGAAAAGACCCCATCACCCAATGCGCAGCGTTGAGGAAGTGGCAGCACAGATGTCAGGAGCGACAGTGTTCTCAGTGCTAGATGCAAAAAACTCCTTCTGGCAAATACGGCTTGACGAGAAATCCTCAATGCTGACCACATTCAGCACCCCATTTGGGCGATACAAGTTTCTGCGGATGCCCTTTGGTATCAACTCAGCCAGTGAGGTGTTCCAGCGCTCCATGGGACAGCTGTTTGGCGGTTACCCGTGCTCTGTCATCGTGGATGACATCATCATCGGAGGACACGGAGTGGCCGAACATGATGCCAACCTGAAAAAAGTGCTGACACGTGCTCGAGAGATCAAACTCAGGCTAAACCCTGACAAGTGCAAATTTCCCCTAGATCAAGTGTCATATGTGGGCCACATCTTCACAAGGGACGGTCTAAAAGAAGACCCCTCCAAAACCACAGCAATAGGAGCAATGCCGGTGCCCACGGATGTCACGTCGCTACAGCGCTTCCTCGGTATGGTTAATTACCTTTGGAAATACATGCCGAACCTTGGTGAGATTGCCGCACCCCTAAGGAAACTAACCCACAAGGAGACTGCGTGGTGCTGGTTCCCACAGCACCAAGAGGCTTTCGACCACCTCAAATCATGCCTCTCCAGCCCGCCAGTATTGGCGTATTACAACGTCAAGGAGCCAGTCACACTGACATATGATGCATCATGCTATGGGCTGGGTGCCGCGTGTTTGCAAAATGGCAGACCGGTGGCCTTCGCCTCGCGTGCTCTCACTGACACAGAGACGCGATATGCTCAAATAGAGAAGGAGCTCCTCACTGTGGTGTTTGCCTGCACGAAGTTCAAAGATTATGTCTATGGCAAAGCAACAATCATTGAAACCGACCACCAGCCCCTGGTGACCATAATGAAAAAGCCAATCCATGCCGCCCCTGCCCGGCTCCAGAGGATGTTACTGCGACTACAGAGTTACGACATCAGTCTGGTCTACAAAAAGGGGAAATACATGTATCTAGCCGACACCCTTTCAAGAGCCCCGCTCGCCCCGCTGTCACGCTGCCCGGTTGAACACACTGATTATGAAGTGATGACAGTGAGCTACATCTCCACTGCTTACCTGGAGGAGCTAAGACAGCACACAGCACAAGATGATGTGCTACAAGCGCTCAGCACAGTCATTCAGCGAGGGTGGCCCAGCAGAGAGAGCCAAGTACAGCCCGCTCTGGCTCCGTTTTTTCCATATAGAGATGAGCTCAGCATGGAGGATGGGATCATCATGAAAAGCCACAAAACTGTCATTCCCCAGTCCCTGCACAAAGAGTACATCAACATCGTACACAAAGGCCATCCAGGTACCGAAGCAACCAAGCGCAGAGCTAGGAGTGTCATTTTTTGGCCAGCAATGTCAAAAGACATCGCAGAAGAGCTGATCTCTTGCACTGTGTGTAACAGCACTAAGACACATCAGCAGAGAGAACCGCTACAACTGCACCCTGTTCCAGCCTTCCCAAGGTCAACGGTGGCTGCTGACATTTTTACCTGGCATGGAAAACAATACCAGGTCCTTGTAGATTCCTATTCAGGATGGATTGAGATTGACCTTCTCCGTGACTTGACCACAGCAGCGGTCATCTCCAAGCTAAAGAGACACTTTTCAGTTCATGGCACACCGCACACGCTCCTCACTGACAATGGCAGACAATACACTAGTCAACAGTTTATTGATTTCGCAAAACAGTGGGACTTCACCCATTCAACCAGCAGCCCAGAGTTTCCACAGTCAAATGGTCTTGCTGAGAGAGCGGTGCGCAGTGCAAAACAGCTCATGGAAAAATCTCACCGAGATGGGACCGACGTGTTTCTTGACCTCCTAAACCTTAGAAACATTCCCCGTGACACACAACTAGGCTCCCCTGCTGAACGCCTCATGTCTCGTCAGACACGCGCGGGCATTCCTGTGTGCAGCAAGCTGTTGGCACCCATTGCAAAAGACACAGGACAGATCTGTGACCGACTTCGCAACAAAAGACTCAGACTGAAGCGTCACTATGATAAGTCCAGTCGCACGCTACAGCCGTTGCAAGACGGACAAGTGGTCCGCGTGCAGACAGAGAAAGGCTACGACAAGCTGGGAATTGTGGAAAGGAAGAGCAAGGAGCTACGATCCTACATCATTCAGGTCGATGGAAGAACCTACAGGAGGAATCGCTGCCACATCCTCCCAGTGGCAGAACCGCCTCCGCCACCACTCCATGACTATGACCCTGAGTGCCAGGACACTAACCATTCTACAATGGACAGTTCCACACTCACACCACAATCACACACACGCTCAAACGAAGATTCACAAAACACATCCTCTCCTCAGCCCCAACCTGCTGTGCAGGTGCCCGGACAGAACATTGTGAACCAGACACCATACACTACACGTGCAGGTCGCATCTGCAGACCCAACCCAAGATACATGTAAATGGAAAACACTAGGATGCCTTAGGTGTAATCAGTTTGTTATCAGTATGTTGAAATATGATGCTTGCTATTTGCATTTTTCATAACTGCTGTTATGTTAAGGTGTGGGGTTACTCCGAGCAAAAAAACATTGTTAAGTTAAAGTTGTGTTAGAAGCACTGTTTAGAAACTTGTGAGTGAATTAGTTTTGTTAGGTGCTACCAGCTAAATGGGGAGGATGTAGATCATTTTGATCACCAAGCAATATTTGTTTGTGCAGACCTGCCATAACTGTGGGGGACTAGTCCAACCGGAATAGTATGGTGGGGGGAGTTTTGTTCTTCCGGTGCGGTCTGTGTGTTTTGTCGTGTGCTGGAGTACCATTAAAGTTTTACAGCGGACTAACATCGAGAGTGATTATTGGCTCGTCGCATCACACGAGAGTGCTACACCTAGAAATGCCTTTTTAACCAAAACCTTGTGTTTTAAAGTACTCCCAACATTTAAAGGAAGCGGCCATAGCCACAGTCCCCAGCTATGAATACCCAGAAACTTGCACAGAGCCTGAACCGGTACCGGTCCGTGAGTCGTTTGGTACCGGGCCGCGAGAGTTGAGGCTCGAGTGTGAAATGTATGGTTTTCAGGGTTTTTATCGGTTTTTAGCGTTATTTTGTTATCGTTTTTATCATTAACTCGGTTTTCCTGGGTCTTTTCACGTGTGTTATGAATAAATCTTCTTTTTTTCGGTACCGGTACTAGTTTTATTTTGTTGTATTTATCCGCCACACTTTAAAGGCCGGTCCGTGAAAATATTGTCGGGCATAAACCGGTCCGTGGCGCAAAAAAGTACATGCTGAACTTCAAATAAAAGCTGACAAAGAGCACGTACATCTGCTTCATTGTAATTTGGGTGAAAATTACCAAGAAGTCTTATTTTGATACATCATACTCGTGCTCTATAGCATATTCTATATCGATAACTGAGAGACATCTGCAAGCTATTCAGTTGCATGTGTCCATATGTTCACTAGTCTCTTCTACTGTAACGTCATAGATTTGAAATGAATTTAGATGAAATTAGTGTGTGACTGTTTTACATCCTCTTTTATTCACATCTTCGTCTAATCGAATACATTTACAAATGCATTTCACAACCATAAGCTCTAAAGCATGTTCACAACCAGTAACGAGAGGATGAATTGCAGTTGTATGTTGCGCTACCTCCCCTGGAAGTGAATGTATAGTTGCCAAAACTCCGTGTAATAGCCACCGAAATTCTTCGGATCATTGATCGATAGTTGAACAAAGTTCAGCCAAAGTCACACTGATTTTCTGACCAATCTTAGCCTTAGAGGCGGGGGATAGAAACGTGAAAGAAGATACATGTGCGCTTCGGTTGCTCAGAGACGAAGCCGAAGTCAGCAGAGTTGATCTGTTAGGGGAAAAAAGTTTGTTTGGTTTAAAAAAAAAAAAAAAAAGATGATTTCAATAAAATCGCCGTCTCTGACGCCGGTGCCCTGCGCGCAGGCTCTGCTCGGTGTGGGCTGTTTGGCTTTCGCCCTCCTCGCGTTCATGCTGGTTCGCCAGCTCGTCAAGCAGAGAAGACCTCCTGGTTTTCCTCCCGGTCCATCTCCCATCCCTGTGATAGGCAACATTTTTTCTTTAGCCACCGAGCCGCACGTCTTTCTCAAGAAGCAGAGTGAAGTTCATGGACAGGTAATGCCCTTACGCGCACTTTATGAATCTAACGCTTTTACTAGTTTGCAGCGTGTACACCCACACCCACACACCAAGAGAACAAAAGAGACTCGCCTTAATGGCCTGGGAACAGCTGGAAAGCGTACAAGTCAGGGCCTCCCCCAAAACACACACACACACATATGTATGTATATAAATATATATAGCGCTATTTCTACCGACCTTATATGACTCTCTTGGAAAGGTGAATAAAACTCATAATGGCAACCTGGTAGTTTGTACGTCAGTTTATTTCAGAACACAAACCATGTCACAAAGCTCAGATCATCTCAAACTGGTTTCTTGGACATGACAGTGCGTTCAGTGTACTCGCGCCCCATACTTAACAGCCACCAGATCTCAATTCAATAGAGCTCCTTTGGTGGAACAAGAGATTGACATTAGGAATGTGCAAACAAAAAATCAGAAGCAACTGTGTGATGCTATCATGTTATTGGCAAGGTTTACCAAAAAAGTGCCCACTGAGTGTGTGTATTATAAAACCGTTTGTCTCTCTATTGAATACCAGGGAACTCCTTCTCTAGTTCAGACAGCCACTTTGGAAAGAACAGACCAGCAAAGACTTGCAAATGCAAATACATTTGTCTAAAAAATAGTACATTCCTCTAACAGAGGCTTTAATGTGGATAGAAATGTGTGTGAAGATCTAAATGACTGCAGTGACTGCTAATAATGGAATTCACACCTTTCAGATTTTCAGCCTTGACCTGGGAGGCATCTTGACTGTGGTGTTAAATGGATACGACTGTGTCAGAGAGTGCCTTTACCATCAGGGTGAGGTGTTTGCTGATCGGCCATCACTACCTTTGTTCAAGAAAATGACCAAAATGGGCGGTAAGATGCTTTGATATAACAGTGAATGCCGTTTTTTGCAATCTAAAAAAATGTTATTTTGATTCAAAATGATTAAATTCTGTTTTTCTCTTCCAATGTCCAAAGGGCTTCTTAATTGCAAATATGGCAAAGGCTGGAACGAACACCGCAAACTGGCATGCAGCTCTTTTCGTTACTTCGGCAGCGGCCAGAAACTCTTTGAGAAGAAGATCTCGGAGGAGTGCATGTTTTTTGTTGATGCCATCGATGAACACAAGGGAAAGCCCTTCAACCCCAAACATCTTGTGACCAACGCAGTGTCCAACATCACCAATCTGATCATTTTTGGCCAGCGTTTTACCTACGATGATCGCAACTTCCAGCACATGATTGAGATATTCAGTGAGAATGTGGAACTAGCAGTGAGTGGCTGGGCCCTCCTCTATAATGCCTTCCCTTACATTGAGTATGTGCCCTTTGGGAAACACCAGAAGCTCTTCCGCAATGCTGCTGAGGTTTACAACTTTCTACAGGAGGTTATAAACGGTTTCTCACAGGGCAGAGTGCCCCATGCACCACGCCATTATGTTGATGCCTACTTGGATGAGTTGGAGCAGAATGCAGGCATTCAGGGGTCTTCCTTTTCTTATGAGAATCTCATCTATTCAGTGGGTGAGCTCATTATTGCTGGTACAGAGACTACAACTAACACTCTGCGCTGGGCCATGCTCTACATGGCTCTGTATCCCAACATACAAGGTCAGTTGTAGTAGAAACCCCCAAAAATGTTTTTACTTCTAATTATTTAGTCTGAGTTTGCTCTAAATTTAATGGTTATATAATCTCACCTAATAATCTGTGTTTTTACCTACAAAGAGAGGGTGCACAAGGAGATCGACAGCGTGCTGTCCAATGGGAGGGCGCCCACTTTGGAGGACAAACAGAGGATGCCATACATAGAGGCTGTGCTGCATGAGATTCTACGTTTCTGCAATATTGTACCACTTGGGATTTTCCGTGCCACGTCCCAAGATGCAAAAGTCAATGGGTACACAATCCCCAAAGGGACCATGGTGATCACAAACCTCTACTCGGTGCACTTCGATGAGAAGTACTGGAACGATCCTGGTGTTTTCTCACCGGAGAGGTTTCTGGACAGCAGCGGCAATTTTGTGAGGCGCGAGGCTTTCCTTCCATTCTCCTTGGGTAAGGCTTCGTTTCTCAAAACCAGCATTAGCTATGATTGGTTAAACCAAGTTATTCCTCAAAGACTTTCCTGTTTATTTGCAGACTTGAGATAATTAGCCAGATGCAGTGTGTGTGTGTGTGTGTGTGTGAAAAACTAACAGTTTTTTGTTTTTTTTTCAGGGAGGCGTGGGTGCCTGGGTGAACAGCTGGCTAGAATGGAGATGTTCCTCTTTTTCACAACTTTGTTGCAGAGGTTTCATCTTCAGTTCCCTCCAGGAACTGTCCCAACTGTCACTCCCAAGCTGGGCATGACCTTACAGCCCAAAACTTACTACATCTGTGCGATCCGCAGGCAGCAGAAAGTTCCCTGCTCTGGATACACTCCTTTTTACAAGTAGTCAGGTGAACATTTTCAATGGCTTGTTTAGCCATTATGTGTTACACTACTTTGCACAACAATGCAATTGCGTGATAACTTAATCACTCTGAAGTTTCAATGCATTGCATTTTTCCAAAGCATCATTTATGGCAAATACGGCTGTACATCTGATTATTTAATCCACTTTATCTAATTACTATTGCTTCTCTTTTTTTAAAATGAGCAATATGCATGTTTGCACAATGCTCTTTTTGGAAACAACTGGTGAGGCAGCAAGTGATGAAAGAACATCCTGGGAACATGAGTGTCATATTGATTCAGTTCTCTGAGCTCAGAGACTGAAATATCTGTGAACCCTGGGACAGTAGCAATGAGTAGCTTATATGCCAGTCAATGACTTACAGTATGTGCACCTGTGGCGGTTCAGGATAGCACTGGGTCAGACAGAAGACACCAGCAATTTATGTGGGTCACACAAAATGGGATGAACAGACTTTCCAAGAACGTTCGTAACACTGTGTGCTGAAGATAGACGTGGGCCAAGATTCACATCATGTTGACTGACACTGACCCCTTCTCCAGGCATAACGGTCTGTGGAAAATCTTTCTCTTAGAAAGCAAATGCAACCCTGTTTTTTTCTAGAAACTGACGTTGCAACTAGGGGTGGGTTCTTATAATCGATTCATCGATTAAAATCGATTCTGGCTTGGATAACGTAAAATCGATTCATTAAAATCCTGAATCGATTTTTTAATATAAATTTATTTTGCCCAAAATGCCAGAATCTCAGGTGAAATCTCACAAAATTTCAAGAACCACCAAACAGTTAAGACAGTAAATGAGAGCAGGAACACGGATTCTGCACAAAGACTTAAACACACAGCGGGACCCGCGGATCAGAATCAGTTAGATGTCGCTTTTCTCACAGTCGGGGCTGAAAGCCGACAGCTCGCTGACTCTGATCTGTCGGCGGGTCTGCGCTTTGTGTGCACGCCCTTTATGCGCCGATTCTAAAGCTGTTAGTTTGATCTCTCTCCAAACAATATTGACCGAACCAGCAGCAAAAGAAGATCCAAACGCTTCACATAAACATCGTCATGAATTCACTCAGACTTTTACTGTTTTGCTTCCACTGCGATGCACAGCTCTCTCTCTGTACTTCAAGAACAGTTTCCCTTTCTTCATTATTCGCTTGCTTGTTACGCACAAGTCTACTGTTGTTTACAGGCTGTCGGCCGCTGTTTTTTCCCTTTTACATTCTTCCGAAAAGAAAACCTCATTTCTGCTGTTCAATACTGAACAAATTTAAACTTTTTAAAATTATTCAAAATGCAAAACGCTGTGTCTGTAATAAAACCGCTGTAACTTCAGAGGTGATGTTCATATGTTGATTAATGGTTTTCTTTCGTTTTTGATGTACTGCAGAATATTTTTATAAAATCCCAGGCCAGGAAAATCACCTTCATGTTTTTCTGTGTTTTATCTTCAGCTACTTTGACACAAAAGCATCTGCTGTGACGCTCACACCTTTGATAAAGTCTTGCGTGTGTCAGCTTCCTTTTTATTGATACAAAAATATGTAAATGTACTGATCTGAATTATAATATTTCTGACTGTCAAAATTTCCCAGATTTAAATCGAATCGAATTAAATCGAATCGTGGATCGAATCGATTCGGGGCCTTGTGAATCGGAATTGAATCGATTCTAGAAATCAGTGACGATACCCAGCCCTAGTTGCAACGCTGGTTTCTGTTAAATGGTGCTTCTCAGTATGTACTGAATTTAAGTGGAATGTTAACATTTGTTTGTACTTTATTTGTTTTGTAATGCTGGTGTTTTTGAAGGAGCTTTATGCACATTAATAAAGTATTTTCTAAAAAATTAAAAGACCCAACATTATTCATTTCAAATCTATAAATCATGTTCATGAGAGTGAAAAAGGAACCTGAACATAAACATGGTGCCAAGTGTAAAAAATCTGCCTAATCACACACGCACAGCTACTTGCTGCAACTACCCCTTGTGACAAGGGAGCCGTTAAATTCAGTTCAATTTTATTTATGTAGCAAAAAATCACAACAGTCCCCTCGAGTCACTCTAAATTGTAGGAAAAGACCCTAAAAAAATAGAGAGAAAACCTGCAAAATCAGACGACCCCCACCATGAATATATAAGCAAGCACTTGGTGACAGTGGGAAGGAAAAACTCCCTTTTAACAGGAATAAACCTCCAAGAGCTGAAACCAGCTCCTTTAAAAATGTTTTTCTACCTATAATTCTACTCATAGGTAGAAAAACTAAACAGGCACAGTATGCCCCCTTTGTTAAAGGTGTAGACATTGAAACCATGGAGACAATCCACTCATAAGTCAAATGATTATAAATCAAACTACTAAGATCAAACCAATACATTGAGAGACGCTCACATTTTGTGTACTGATCTTGTGTGGAATTGAAGTGACCCGATCCTTCGTAAATCAAGCATAGTTTGTACATGTACTGTTCCATAAGAGGAAGTGAATACACAGTTGGTATATCTAATGTCTTTAAGGTTATTCTCCTGTTTTTATGGGGTGGCATGGACAAAAAATAAAAAAGAAAAGAAAAAAAAAGAAAAGAAAGGCGTATATATTTTGGGCTCACACAGACAAACACAGACACCAATAAAAATCAATGAGAACTGCTGATACTTGAGGGATGGTGTTTTATGACAGCTATAAATAACAACAAAAATCTGTTGCCTCCACAGTGTAGATAAGGGTGAATGGTTACATTAGACAAACGTACGTATATTGATGCTACATAAGGGTAACAACCATTCATTGATGTATTTATGGCACAATCATCAGAGGACACTGTGGTTTGAAGGACTGCACAGCGAGAAGCCAACAAACTTTTACAACTTAATGAGCTGGAATACGTCAGATCAGGGGCTACCGATGCTTTATAGTCCAGCACGGGTCCATGTGAAAAAAAGAAGAAAATAAAATTATGACACGTTTGTCATATTGTTTATGGCTCTGAGTCCACCCGCTATTCTTAACACTGTCACTGCCACTTTGATCCCAGTGGAGTATTTGACACGAGCTGCTTCTCTTTTCACAAATGGTACCGGAGCAATTTTTTTGTGTGTGTGCGCGTTTTGCCAATCAGCTCATCACGGCACACAAATGAATCCATGTAGGTAACGTTTGGCACTAGCTGGGTCAGGTGATAAAGACAGGGACAGAGAGAGACGATGAAGAATATAAGAGTGGTTATGATACAGAACAGACAGACGCTGAAGTTGGAAAAATGAAAAAATCTAAATCAAAACACCAAGCCCCACAGTTCCACACCTGGAAATAGAAGTAGATAAAAACTTTGGAAACACAAAGGTAATTACAGGATCGCAATGTACAATATGTCAGCTGTGTGTAGAAAACAGATGCATTCATTTGATTATTTTAAAAATATATCTTTATATGCACATACTCTTTTGTACAGCGGCTAAACACTTGTTTGGTATTAAAATGTGCACATCTGTATCTATTTTGTGTCTTTAAATATTACTATCTCAGTTTGCACTGCTTACTTAACATTTTCTCCAAACAATATGATTCAATAAGGTGAGAAAGGAGCTAGGTGACAGTTCTAACTTCCCTTTGATATAATGTCTTATTCTAGTGGAATGCCAAGAGTTCTTTAACCTTCCTCATGGTAGGTTAGAATATATATTTATATGTATATATATAGAAACAAAACCAAAGTGACATGAAACTTTGGATCCCTTCTTTGCAAACTGGCCAAGTCATAAGTGTGAACAAAAGAGAAAAGTTTGTCTATCTAAGGTCTGCATTTAGATACTGTTCTGTTAAAATGAGAGTTTGAATTTTAAATCATTTTAAAATTCAATTAAAAAAAACCCTAAAAAAACCCAAACACACTGTTATAGCATGTGTGCATGATGTGCTGCTGCTACAGAAGACACATTTGCAGTCTGCTGACAACCAAGAAAGGCCTTTCTCCAGTGAGATTGTAAAAAGGTTACGCAAACAGTGTATGGATGGCCAAGAGACGGCGCATACCGCATGTCCCTCTGTCACAGAGGATTTCTCGAGGATTGCTTGAATTTGTTTGTAGTCGAGTTGTTCATTGAGAGATTACAAACTACTTCAGTCACCCAGATTTTTAATCTTCTTACGTTTGAAAGTGTATTTCATATTAATGACATAAACTCTTGCAAAATAATTATTCAACTTTGCGTGAATCCTGAGTAACCTTTAAAAAAATACTTAGAATCAAAAAAAAAGGAAAATGAAGAATCCATTCATTGAATCGGCACTCCTGATCTGAATGCGACATGTTAAACACCAACCAGACGACATTTCACTGATTAGAAATCAACTGTTGCTAACAGGACAAACAAACATACATACAAATTACATAATAAAATAATTAAAAATGCGATCTCTTTCTCCCTGCTCATTCTCTCCGTCACATTCCGGACAAAAATGTTCACACATTCAAACGAAACAAAGGACAGAGAGAGAGAAAAAAAACAAAACAAAATCCAAGAAGACAGGTGGTACGCATGAGTAAAAGCATCAAAAATGATGCATATATAATGCTATTAATCAGTCAACATTTCAATACTGTCTCTGTGACTGAGTCTGATACAGTGTTTCGTGTCACCAGCAAGGAGAGAACTACACAAGCCTAGGCTCTGGGCCAATATGGACTTAGTAAAGGTTCAGACAGGCACATTTGCTATATATATGTATATATATATATATATATATTTACATATATATAATTCAAAAATATACCTGACATTGAAGCTGAAACAGTTTCAGTCTCTTGTCTTTCCTTTGGTAAAGGGTATCTACCACTTCATGATGTCATTTGCTTCAGTATGTTTCCTCTACCTTTCCTTTTGAAATACACAGAAACTGTTTTTGTACCTAAGGGAGGTGGTAAGTGTTAAGCGCTTTGCATTCAAGGCAGCATCACAGCCAAGTTACCATGGAGGACAAGTTCATCCTGGACGTCAGTCCACGCTCTTCTTTTTCTGCACCTTCTGCCTCCTCAGTCCTGGTGCGTTTCTCTGGGTGCACTTGACTCTCCATGGGGTGAAAGTGCATAGGAGTTGGGCCCCCACCGTTGCAGTAAGGATCCGCTCACAGTAGTAAGGCCTTTTTGTTTCTCCAAAAACCACGTGACTGCTTAAGCATTTGAGTGTCAGCACAGTGAATCTTTCAATATGTTTGTGTGGGCGTGTGTAAGAGAGCGGGAACGTGTGTTTTATGTGCATTTGTCAAATGTTAAAGTCGGTGAAAGGCAGGTGGTTGAGGGCCTCGTGCCCTTGTACTGCCTCTCCTTTTCTTGTCCACGCATCTGCTCCTCTTGCTGCTACTGACGCTCCTCCCCTTCTTCCTCCTCTTGGATGACCTGGATGTCATCTGACGGAGAGGTGGGCAAACTGTCTGGCTGCTGCTGTTTGGCAAGCTCTTTGCTCTTATCCTCCTCATCGATGACCTTCTTCCACACCTTGTGGTTCTCTGTCAGGTGCTGCATGATGCTGCAGAACAACCTGCGCCGTTTTTTCCTCCTTCCTACAACAACACCAAAAATAAAAAAATAAATGTGTTTAGGGAATTCCACACTGGTGTAACTGTAACGTAAACATAAATGATTCTTTATTTTCTCAACACATCAACCGACTCCCCGTCTGACCAGGGTGGGAAATAGTCAGTTTGGTGCCCTGATCATAGACTGTAATTAAAGGATGGACGCACAGTGACATCACTCATTAGTTTGTAAAGTCCCATTTATAAGCCTTGATTATTTATTTTTAAAATTTCACCAGACATCACAGGTGGAGGTGGATCCAACTAAGAAACAAGAAACACTGGCCACTCTTGTGATTTTTTAAAATCACAACAAACAAATTACATAAATAAAAACAATGTTTGATCAACTAATTATAAAATTATGTACTAAATAAACATCAACATGCCGTATGACTTGAAACCTGGGACTGAGACTGTAAAAGTTTCACAAGTGCTATAAATTACATTTTACTTTCATACAGATGGTCTTTAAGAGAGTTGGCCCCTGCTGGCTATCAGGACGAATGAGATATTTTGCATTGCTTTAACTTTTCAGACCTGCAGGCTTTGTTGATATATATACAGTGTATGAAACTGACTGTGCAACCAGGAATAGAAATAAATGCAACAATCAATGTCAACTAGGAACATTTCTGAAAAAATTTTGAGTGTGCAATTAGATAATAATTATTAGATAATAATTACTGATATAATAATTATATAATTACGATTTGAGTTAGTAGCAGCCAATACTGTTAACAGCTTAACAGCTTAGAACAGAAAGACAGACAAAGTGGAAGTGCTGGTATAGTTTGGTGTAGGTATAAACTCCAAGTACAGCAAAAGTTTTAGCACTGGTTAGCGTAAAGGGACGGTTTAGGTTGGTAAAGACGTTGAAAATAAAGAAAAAAATCATTGCCTTATCATACAAGGACTGTCAGCCTAACAAAACGCATTGGCAGCAAGAGGAATCTTCTAGTGCAAAACACTGAGCAGACCGAGGAAGTTGGAAGCAGTTAAATTTGACCAAAACAAACAAAATCGCTCTCAACTGTAACAACTATCATGGAAGCATGTAATTTTCTGTCTGTATATATAACAAAGTGACAACGGAGACTGAATGAGTTGATTGTTCTTCAATGTGGAGGGGGTTTTTTTGGACACAGTTCTATGCGAATTTCAGGAAAACTATCAAACAAATCGGTACCAGGAGTTATAGCGTGCTATTCTCGACACAGTCACTTTGATATAACTTTTACTGAGGTTTTCTCAAAGCTGCACAAGGAGTACAAAATAGTACAAAAGTGCTAAATACTTTAGACTGTTACACTAAATTAACCAATTAGCTTAAAAACAGGGAGAGGTAAATATCAAAATGTCAGACGAGTCAATGTCATGCCGTTAACAGTCACATGACCACAAAACCCAAAATACTAAGAATACCTGTCTCATAACGACACCTGAAGTGGCTTTATTTAAAATTTGTGGGTACCACATCTTACTTGGTGCCAGCTCTTCTTCTAGCTCATCTTCCTCATCTTCATCTTCGTCTGTTTCGATGTCCACCTGGCCCTCTTCGTCATCATCATCCGACCCCTCTTCAGTGATCCAGTGGCCAGGAAGTAAGCCAGCAGCATCGTAGGAGTTACAAAGCGGTCCTACAATGTGTGTGATGAAGGACTCCTGCAGCTTGGCCAACTGAGGGGAGGAGCGGTCCATGAAGGGGCTGATGGGTAATCCCAACCTGGATTCTTCATCTCCCTGCAGATTAAAACCGCAGATTACAGACATTTAGAGATGAGATTTGATATTTGATACAAACTATATCACAATCAGAGGAACAGAAAGCGTTGCGCAGCTCTGACTTTTTTCCTCGTATGACCATGCGCACACAAAAGCAGATTTGACACAAATTTGAAAGGTTTTTTGAGTGTTGATATTTCTTGATATTTCTTCTTTCCTGGTTTCAGGATCAGTTTTACAAGAGGGTGCACTCTCATTTTACAAAAAAGTTCAAATCTTCTAGAAGGAAATGCTTAAAGTTTAATACAGAGATAAAAATCTATGATCTATGATAACTAAAAACTCTCTGCAGCATTAGCACGCAGTCTGTACCTGTTCGTAGAACTCATTGACGATTCCTTCTGTCCATTTGAGGTGCAAGTCACGGACTTTGGCTGGTCCATTGATATCTGCCAACTTTATGCACACTTGGCACACCAGCAGTCTATCGTTCTCGTTGGTCCAATCAATTCCTGGACTGTTCACATCGTTCACCTGTTTACAAAGATGGATGCCTTAGTACAACTTGTATCGTAGACTCATTATGCCATGTATTGCTCAACTGATTTTTTTTTTAACTTAACAACCTCTCAATGCTTAAATCAATGTTTTGCAGAAAATTATACTTTTTGTAAGCTGTCTGTTCAAAATAATTCATCTCAGACCTTGGAATTGAATTCAGCCAGGAAATCAAAGTGCTTCTTGAGGTCTGTGGCCAGTATAGCCTCGATGACGAGGAAACGAAAACGCTTGAATTCCATGTGATCCAGGTTGACGAGGAAGTTGAACTCAGGTTGGGAAAGGTAGAGGCTCCAGGCAGATGCTGCATGGTGGTTCTCCAGCACTGAGCGGTCATTGTACAGCACAGCCTACAGCGCCCAGGAGGACAAAAGCACAAGGTGTCAAAGTGGCACACTAAAATGATTCCTAAAAAGTTCTAAAAGGTTAATAATAGGGTTGCTCGTGTTGTGCGTATGAGCTGCATAACTTGTATTGTGTATAAAATCGCAAAGGTATTGATTTTTAAATCCCGGGTGATCGTTCTTGAGTTATCGTGTTCACTGTTTAATAACAAAGTCCTTAGATCTCAAGGTCAAAGGTCATTGTTATTCAAACTAATCCAGACTCTTAGTAGATTCACCTATTGCATCAAACTGTCGACAAACTGTCAAGTCAGGTGATGGAGAAGTGATCATTTTGCCTTGTTCTGCAGCCACAGTACTTGTGCACTTGGCAGTCAATGAATCGTCCATAAAGTCGTCCGTATAACAAAGTATTGTAGAGGCAAATGTGAGGCCATCATTCTCAAGCAGCTAAAACCTGGCCTAAACCGGATCATGCAGCAGGACAATGTTACGAGCAAGAAAAAGAAAAGAATCAAGGCGTTTAATGGAGCAGTCAACGTCTAGAATCAACCTGACTGAAATGCAGTGGCAGGACCTTTGAGAGAGCTGTGCATAAATGAATGCAAACCTCAATGAACTGACACAATGCTGCAAAGAAGAGACAAAATTCAATGATTCAGAGGTGGTTCTATCAGCTACTGAATCGTGGGGTCACCTTAGGTTTTCACATTCTGGTTCTGCATTTTAGCCTAGTGTCTGTTAAGTAAATAATGAGACAGTGTAATATGTCATTTTCATCTTAGATCAATCTTAGTATGTAAAACTTTTACTGTGACAAGCAAAGGCGCAGACACAGCTGAAAACATCTACTGGTTGAAAGGTATCAAATGATAACAAATGTTAAAACATTTGATACCACAAAATACTTAAGATCCTTTCAACAGACATAGTGGTCGTCAACATCGTTAGCAATCAATAGGTCCAAGGTTCTTTTCTCCTTTTCTTTTAACTCACTTTCCTAGCACGAAACCCAGACAGAGTGAGCGCTATCGCTGGACATGTCGTCAAAATACAATATTTAAACTGGGGCAAGTGGTTAACTGTTTCATCGCTCATTTACATAACTCACCACCAATGAGGGAGCATTAACTGGCCATGTGGTGACAAGCTAATCTTGCACATGATCTTCATTTGTAGAGATAACTAAGGAAGTCTCAGGAAATCAAATAACACCTCAGCGTAAAATAGCCTGTCAGACAAGCACAAGTGTGGCTCGTGTGTCACGCAGCGGTGATGTAAAGAAAAGTTAAAGATTAACTGAAAAACCGGACACTAACTACATAAAGACAAACCACAAAAAATACCACGTGAGGCAATCTGATACCGAGGTGCATGCAAGTTAAAATTTAACATTATGCTTACATTGCTGCATTAGCTGTAATGCTATCTCTAGTGTAGGAACCTAATGTATCTGATGTTACTATATTGCTAGTAATGTTAATATAATAAATCATACATCTTATGTCCAGTGGCAGTAAGTATTCCTTGGGGTGGAATCGGAGGAATGTAAAAGTAAAGCCACACAATATCCGTCGGGTGACACTTCAGGGAAGCCCAATCAATGCTGCACAGACAGCCATGTGAGTTTCTGTATGTACACGAGGCTTGTCTCAGGCCAAGTGTTGATATTTGCTCTTGGGCTGTTGGTCTTCAGGGAAAACAGGTTCCAGCGCCTTTCAGGCAATGACCATCAACAGCCAGTGAGTAATTCACCCTGCAGACTTTGACATAAATGTATTTTGTACTTTGTTTTATGGAAGATACTGTTAATTTCCACAGGAAGCCTAGAGGACTATATAGACTGGCCACCAACTCTGAGTGTGAGACACCATATCTAACACTGCTGTACTAGCAAACAAAGCGCAGGACAAATACTAAGTGATTTATCCGCCTAAATAGGGGTGTAAGCTGAGTAAGTATAACTAATAACAACATTTTGTATACTCTGTCTTCACCACTCCATTTTTAGCAATCCATGAAAATGGCACTTTGCCTTAACCCATATTTTGAATTCATATTGTTATCCTCTGTTTCTGTTATGTCTGCAACCCTCTGAAGTACAAGCAGAAACTGTACGCTACCTGAGGTGCATTAGTGGCTACTAGAAAGGCATTTGTGCGACCAGGGTGGTCATAGTCGTGCATTGCAGCTGCTACATAAAGGGCCATGAGCTCCAGGGCAGGGATGTTCCAGGACAGGCAGCCATAACTGTCATCTGAAATTGAGGAGCTCTTGGACGAGGCGTAGGATATCCTGCCTGGAGAGATTCCACTGTCTGAATCTGGAACATAACAAACAAGACTGATGAGTCTCAGCAATAAAAAAAATCAGACAGATTACACTTTTAGCTCTTTTGTAATTAAGCAAAACTAAACTGGAGCTAATGTAAAGGTCTCCATACACCTACATGCACACGCACACACACACACACACACACACACACACACACACACACACACACACACACACACACACACACACAGCGTTCTATGCCAGCGTATTCGCTGTTTTAGATTTCATTTCCCAGATCACTTCCATTTTCTCACTCCCCCTCTCCTTATCAAATGACAGCTGCTCTGGCAGCAGTGGGTGCACGTCAGTGGATAAGCCTCAGATAATTTCTAATAGAGCTTAAATATCATCTGCAGAAACGAGCCTGGGAATCTCTGCCATTTGAGCCAAACCATCTGCTTTCTTTAAACCAACCCGTGAGGAAGAAACTCTTAAAAGCATCAAGCAGCAGTAACAGTGCGGGCACTTCCAAAGCATGCACACTTTAGCTAAGTTAACACAACAAGGCTAATTATGTTTAGTTGGCTGTATTTTTTTTTTACCAGAACAGAAAAAAATGAAACTTAGAAGACCAAAGTGTTTCTGCATGTTAATGACATTTGAAATTTTTTTACAGTGTGAGGGAATCACTGGGAGTCAATGTTGTGCGACCATGTGTTTGGACTGCAAACAGCATTGTCTAGAGCAGCTTTCGCACATGCACTACGGCCCTGAACTTTTCAAGACACGGAGTGAATGTAAATGAATGTAAATGTTCAATTCAGGCAGATCAATCGCTGACTTTACCCCGAGACCTATTAGTACAAAGGTCGGATAATATCCGACTGAGCGCAAATCCAGGCCCTGTGTCCTGTCACCTGCACACTCTACCCCGGTGCCTCCCTCTGTCTAAACCAAATGGCAGTATTTCCAGTGGAGGAAACTGGTATGCATGAGAAAAGTGATTTATAAGATTATAATGTAATAGTACAAACTGTTGTTTACCTGTGTCACTCCCAGTCACATGCTCACTGTGGATCTGCTGGAACCCAGGGATTGGTCGAGTGGTCAGGTACCAAACAGCGTGCAGCACATCAGTAGCATGTACCCGATTATGATCTGTGTGTTTTTAACCATAACAGTTTAACTTAAAAATTATTGTGCTTGATTATTGCAAAAATAAACATAACCATGTATAAGATTTTTTTTTAAGTCTTAAACACTGCACAGCGCAACACTCACAAGGAATGTCTCTGTATCCATTTTCCAGAGCACAGAAGTATGTCATGAACTCCCTCACAGGGATCTTGAAGATCTCAAAGAGACACATATCCTGGAAAAGGGTGTATGTCACCTGGGGAAAGAAAAGGCAACTTTACTAAAACACCCATCCGAAAACAGGAAAGCCAGCGACATCACATCAGTTTAGTGCTACAGTAAAACAAAGTAGATTCCACAAGTAATAAAGTCCACAGTTGGCTCAAACTGAATCATACTCATAATCATAATCAGTCATAACTTAGGGAGGAGGTACCGGAGCATCCAGGCTCCACTAGACTGCTGAAAATGTATGAAGCTGTGCCTCTGGGGCACCTCTGCTAATTTTGGTAATCAAAGTTTACGAAAAAACTGGACATATTCACTTCAGACTAAAAGGTTTAAAGTCTATCCAACAGGGAAAACAATGGTCATTATATGCTACTAGCAGAACTGCTTATCAGATATGTACATATTGGGTTTGGAGTTGTTACTAACATAGCTTAGGATCCTTCCGGTCTTCCCTCCTGTTTTGTCCACCAGGTCAAAAATCTGGAAGTTCCAGGTGTTCATCCTCTCCATGAGGGTCTCGTGTTCCTCAAGCATAGGATCTAGCATAAACTCCTGTTCATCCTGATGACACAAGATCATTAGGCTCACTATAGACAAACAAACAACAAAACAATGCAGTATTTTCCTTCTGATTCTGCAGCTAGCCTGCTGACAGTTTGATCAGAGATTTGCAAATATTTTGTTTGCTGGTCACCGCTAATGTACCCTTCTGCTGATAGCAGGACCTCGCATGGCGTATTAAAACGGTGCTAAACACCTTGCTTCGTATCTCCGATAAACTCCCAGGAAGTTGTCATTGAAGGCTTTTTACAGCTTCTTTGGGCATTGCATGGTCTGACCTTGGGAGTGTCATGGTCCTGGGCCATGTGGGCCCAGTATTCTTAGTTTTCATGTATTTTTGTATTTTGTTCTTTATTTAGGCCATGCTTCCTGGGTTGATCTGTTACGTTGTTCCTTATGTGTTTTCCCTTCGTGACTCTTACCCCCTGTGTGCCCCTCTGTGTATTTATGAGCCCTCGTCTCTCTTTGTGTTTTATTCTATGTTTTCCCCAGCCCGTTATGTCTGCGTTCTCCCCGTGCTCTCTCTCCTCCTGTTTGAACCTCTGTGTACTTCCTGCTTTACTTTGCCCATCTCCCATCAGTGTTACGTTCACTCCTGCCGTGTCTTGTTATGATTATCAGTGTCACCTGTGTTCCCCGTGTGCATCCACTTCCCCTGATCATCCCTCATGTGTATTTAGTCTCTGTGTTTCGTACAGTCTGTGTCGCGTCGTCTGTGTTCCCACCCTCCGTGTTTCCATGCCTGGTCTGTTGTCTTCCAAGCCATAGCCTCACCATAGTTTGTTCTCAGTTTAGGTTTTTGTTTAGCCACGCCATCCCTGCTGTATTTGCACACCTTGTTTTCAGCCATATTAAAGGCTCGCCTTTTGTTAAAACTCACTCCCGTCTGCTCACTTGTGTACGCACCTGGGTCCGTTACACGCATTCTCCACTCGGTCCGTCACAGCGGACCGTGACAGGGAGGAATTTGCTGAGATATCTGATCCTCGAAAGCCTGAGCAATAAGACCAGTTTTTTGGTCTGACTGCTCCAGACCAAAAAACTCCCCAAACGTCTCACACTTGTTGATGATCAGTTCTTCAAGTGCATTTGATTAGCAGTATCTGGCTGCTAATCACCCTCTTAACTTCTACGGGAACAGTGCACTTATGTTTTTTTCACAGGTTGTTCTCCGGTCGATAATCACACTGTGAGTAAAAGCCCTCTGATTAAGCTCACCTCTGATTCCTGAGTCTGCTGGTCTGTGCTCGTGCTCTTCTCCTTCTCCTCCTCTGTCAGCCTCTGGTTCCCCCCATCGTCTGGGCACCCATCTTCAGACACATCCATCTCCGAACTCTCCTCCCTGATCAGAGGTTCTCCTATGAACTCTGGTCCTTCCCCTGCTATGTATAAAAACACAATGTAAAACCACCCAGTAATGCATCACATGCAGAGAAAAACATTAGCACCTTACGCAGCTTATAGAAGTTTTATATTTTCAACCCTAAGACTCGAAACTGTGCCATTGTTCCATAACATCTAACTATATGTACCTGAGCGTCTCCGCTGAGCCTCAGTGGTGTACGGTTGATGGGATTCCCCTGTATCACTGTTGCCCTTGAGCATCTGACGACCACAGCTAATAATCACAGACATAACCAAATGCAATCCATCATATATCTTAACGGCAATCGCTGATAGACTGGATAAAAGATGACAGTGTGGCGTGTCTCTTCAGTTCTGCAGGTCTCACCTGGTGCAGAGAGGTAAGGCGGAGCTACGGAAATCAGGGGAGTTTACTGTGTAGCCCAAGGGTTTATGCAGGTTCAGATTTACACTAGGCTTCGTCAAGAAGTCAGCCGTGTCTGGGAACTCCACAGGCAATCGAGGAACAAGGGATGATGAAGAACCTGTGCCTACAGTGGGAGGACTGTGGCTTGGAGAGGTGACGGGGCTCAGGCTCGGTGATGTGCCTAGAGAGAATAAAGGGAGTGCAGGAAAAGACAAAAACAGAGTCAAACATGAGTAATAAACAGACGTGCAGTGAGTCCGAGGAGCTTTATATTTAAGTCTCACCTGCTCTCCTGGGCCCCGCATGGTATGTGAGGGTGACAGAGGAAGATCTCTGCTTGGGAATGGTGAGCAGGTTTGCATTAGGCCCATTGGACAAACCTGAGCTGCAGGACAAAAACACATATATTAAACACGGGATTTATCAAGAAAATATAAAAAGGGTTTCTTTTTATCAGATGTTATGCATTATCCAGACAAAGAACAACAGTTCAAGGCTACTCTGGCAAGCCAATCACGTTACACTACAGAAACAAAGACAAAAAAAGGTGCCAACATAGCCAATCCTCTCCTGCCATCCAGTGGAGACACACGGTAACAGGCACTGCACCCCACCGTCACTATGGTAATTCAAACCAATTTTGAAATGAATTTATTTAAAGCTTCTAAACCCATTTTTAACACTGAAGTGTTATGCTATAATTAATAAGTCCATTTCTTGATTGTGCATCAAAGAATAGATTTGCTAGTCCTTGGTTCATCGAGGTAGCCTTAGTTAAAGAAGTGACAACTGTACTAAAAGTACAGTGATTTATTTACATTTGGGTAAAACTATCACTGCACTTACTTTTCATGATAACTTTCATTATGACTTTCTGGCAATAAAAGGAACACGTTAGATCCTGCAAGAAAAGCAATTTTATCTGCTCCAAAACAGGAGAGATTCAAGTAAGAGATAAATAACGTGCGCTAGCAGCTCTACAGATACTCTTGTGTTTCTGCGAGGTGGTAAGGTAGACGGCTGAGTTTGTGATGAGTACCTGATCAAGTTGAGGTCAGGGTGGGGTCTCTTGCCGTTGTTACGTTCCCACCGTAAAGAGGCGCAGTCAAGAGAAGGGAGTGTGGAGGATGCAGATGAGGTGGAGCTACGCCTTGGCTGAGGGGTGGGGAGGCTGTTTCTGCTGTTCAAACCCTGATTGGTGAAGAAAGATCCAGTGATAAATATATGTTTTATACAGTAACATTAACATCATAAGTTAACTTGGCTGACTATTTGAAACTAGTAATCAGTTTTATGGCTTCAGAACTATTTCCCATCACAAACCAGTGCTGGTTAAAACTATTAATAACTGATAAGGGACTAGTTTTGTGCAGTAGTAACACTTGTTCCCACCTTAATAGGTTTCCTATCACTCCTCTCTACAGAGTCCTCCACCTCATCGCAGGAGTAGAAACCTGGAAAGGGGGTAAAAGGGTTGACCCTGGGGCGGCATGAGCCTGAAAACGTCCCCATGAGGCTGGAGATGCTGCGCAGAACTGAGATAGTGTGTGGAGGCAGCGACGAGTCCATGAGCAGGTCTGACACCAGATTCCTGGCCTCGTTGATGACTGAAAGGTCCACACCGTTGCCGCTCACTGCACCCTGTTGTAAATGCACATACACTGCACAGGTTAGGGAGCAGAGCTGCAAAGGCAGACATAAAATGACAGTTAAAAGTTTATGGTTTGTGGTGTCTAGTAGACTCCTGCTGGAGTGTGAGTACTGGTTTATGGCAGATAGGTGGCCAGGAATAGTATGAGGTTTATAATCGCGTTCTTTATTTCTTCACGCTCTCTTTTATAAATTCCACTTTCCCATAAATTACACATAAACTGTGCAAAAACATGAAGAAGGCATTTTAAATGATTCTGAATCCGGTCCTTGACGATTTTGGTTTCCACTGACTGTTATGTCTTTGTGTAAATTGCACAATGTACATCAACTTTATATACAGTCACGTGATAGATAAAGATAACGTTTTCACAGGACTCTATTCATCACTGTAAAAAACTAACAACCCATGACTCAGCCACTCGTAGGTCTACTTTTAACAGCAATAACTTGAAGTTATCGTTTTCTTTATGACTTTATCCATCTCTTACATCATTGTTTTTTTTACCCACTTCCTTTACAGCATTGCTTCAGTTCAATGAATTTTGGGCATTTGTGCACCCACAGCTCCTTCAAAGTCACACCGTTTCAACCAGGTTGATTTTGGACACCTTGATGCTTGTCTCTTCAGCCATTCTGCTGCTGCTCTGTTTGGGATTATTGTTCTGCTGTTTGGCCTATTTTAGGCTGAGCTTTAGCTCTCAGTTAAATGGTCTCACATTCACTGATAATTCATTGTCAACCCAATAACTGCAAGGTGCCATAATAATGTGGCTGCTAAATCATCAACCCTCCACCACCATGCTTGACAGTTGCTTGTGTAGTGTTTGTGTTGATGTGTTTGTGTTTGTGTTTGGTTTTCCCCAGATGTGGTGAAATGTATTACAGCCAAACATCTCTACCTCGGTCTCATCTGTGGTTTGTTCGGATGCAGTTTTGCAAACCTAAGCAATTTTCTTCTTAGAGAGAAGATGCTTTGTTCTTGCAACCCTTTCAACGAAGCCGTACTTGTTCAGTCTTTTTGAACTTTAGCATTTAACATGCTAACTGTGGCCTGTTAAGTCTGAGATGTAGCTACTGGGTTTTTTGCAGTTTCTTCAAGCATTTCACGCTCTGACCTTGGGTTGAATTTCCTGGGATGTCCACTCCTGGAAATCTTGTGGCATTTTGTAACACACACTTGAATGCTCCAGACTAGAAACTAACTTCTTCTAGAAACTTCTGCGTTTCTGGTGCCGCTCACACTTGCGTTTACATTTAATCAAGTACATTTGATAAGCAGCACCTGACTGCTACTTACCCTCTTAGTTCCTATGGATGGACTAAGGGTGTACTTAGTTTTTCACAGAACTGCAGATCTGATGTGTAATTTAAGTGTTCCCTAATTGTTTCTAAACACTATGTATTGTTTCCAACTTCTTCTTCCACATGATTTCTATTTTCTTGTCTCCTTATCCCTCTTCTCTTCCTCTAGCCTTTTGCACAGCAAGATAATAAAAATAGTGTACGTGGATGAAAACACACTGTCTAGACCAGAAATTTGGATTATTGAAGTGACATGCTATTGTCTAAAGTGAAATCCCCAAAATTGTGAGCGCAATCTGTTACAGGGTTTTATCCCTTCTTTTTTTTAGAGCAGATTTCATATGAAATGCTGTTGTTTGTGAGACACAAGAGCAAAACCTGACGAAAAGGTTGCTGTAGGAACAAAATGCGTGTTTTAACTTAACGCACTAAACCTGAATTACTCTCTGTGGGTGGACTACAGACTGACTATCTAAAAGAAACTATATAGGCAGTGTGTTTCCTGAATTACCCACAACCTTAAACCCTCATAAACATGCGAGCTAAACAAAGCACAGCACTGACCTGATACTGTGGTTTGTACCAGTGTTTCAGATCCCAGTCCCATAAGATCATCTGAAAAGAAGAAACAAAGGAAACGTCAGTCAAATGTCATCTTTGTATGTTGTGTGTTTATTTATAAAAGAGAATATGAAATGTATCTACACAGATGGAGCTCGGGCTCTGACCTATGCTCCACTTTGAGCACAATGCTTTATGACCTTATAGAGCAGGCGCCGGTGGGCCACAAACAGACAGCTTCTGCTCGTCTGTTCTTCATGTTATCTAAACATTAAACACAACAGTGTAGTCGCAGATTACATTAGGGATTCCCCGTGCCACAAAATACAAATTTTACTACAGGTATGCTAATGCAGTCTGCCTGAGTGACGGCAGACAGAGGCCTCTCACTGAAAGCAAAAGCAGAAAAGCAAACCACGAAAACCACCAAGGTGCGTCTACAATAGAGCTATGAGATCTTATCAAGCCTCAACTACGTCAATTAGAAGCGCTATCTGTTGGTAACTACAAAGGAGCTCTCACATATTACAGAGCTGCACAGTCAAAGTGCTGTGCAAGTTGTTTAACAGTATGTTTCAGAAATAGCCTAAAGCTTTATGACAGCATATACAAATGTAGCAATTTGTAAGTATTTGAATTTAGTTATCCTCTTGCACATTTTCTGTTTTCCTAACATTTCAGCCATGCACTTTATAAAATATATGCATATGCATTTCTGGGTAGCATAACAAATCACAATGTGAAGCTTACGAACTGGATAAATGTGTGCCAAAAAGTGAACTTTCATGTGTAAAAATCCAGACATTAAACATTTCTTTTGCAGCACCAGCATGCAGTCTCACCCCGCTCCACAAGAGGGAGAACCGCAGGGGAGTATGCCTCACACAGAAGCAGCACAAGTCTCATCTGATCATGTAAACACGCATGCAGCCATGATACCATCAGACATAATTAGGTCACAATCAGCAAAATCAAAAGCAAATTTTTATCATTCTGAAATATTACTGTTACACGGGACTGAGCAGAGGAACACTGAAAAGCAAAAAGTTTGCGTTTTGGCACTTAAATGCCAAAACTAGCTATTTTACACTATATTTTTTACCAGCTGCAGCATCATTTGTTGATTATGTCCATACAGTAATCTATTACTAAGCTTGATAAATAGATCAGTAGATCCATGCCATCTCCTCTAATCACTGACTGTTTCACTGATCAAAGTGGGATGATGGGTGTTTGTCATCAGCATCTGTACAGTGCTGCCAAACATTTAATATGGCAAATAAGCCCTGCCATGGCAACCCGACATAGAGGCCAGCAAACAATGCTCCATACACCATGGCAACGAGATGGCGGGAGACAGCCTGAGGACAGAGTTGTTGGCCTTCTGCTTGTTTACAGAGAGAAATAGAAGGGCCGAAACAGAGAGGGAGATGGGTAAAAGCTGAAGGAGCGGATGCCATTAAAGCCGGGATGGAGAGTAAAGGGCTGAGACCTACAGAGAGAGAGACAAAAAAAAACAAAACATGTGTACAAAAGCTGCCAAAACCTCACAGTTACACTAGTCTCTTCACTTCTCTCCTTCTCCTCTGCCTTACCTGAGCGCATAACGCACAAGAGCACGGGCTCCTCCGTGATTCTCGCTAAGCTCAGAAACAGGAATAGCTGGATGAATCACTGCTAGCGCCACAACCGGTAAAGCTTGTGTCAAGAGGCACGTGCTCCTTGTGCACGTGACGCGATAAAAATCTTTCAATGAGCACGAAATATTGTCTCCAGCGACGTCACGAAATCATAGCATGGGGAAAGAAGCACAATTCAGCACACGTAGACACCTTTACGCAAGCAGCCGCACAGGCACAGCAAAACACAAGTGAAATGCCATTCACCTCTTTCACCATCGTGCAAGCATTGCAGCTATACTCGTCAAAAGTATTGTGCAGCATGGATATAACACGTACATGTTTATCCTTATGAAACAGTAATACACCGATAATAAACATAGTTAATATAGGTAATATGCAACTTTCCCTTCTAATTTTAAGTACATTTTGATACAACTTATACTTAAACGTGCTATGACAGTTTTTCACATTGTGGTAGAGTTTTGTTTTGTTTTTACTCAAACTAATTAAAAACTAGATTTGAATCAAACTAAACTAAACATGCTTGCAGCTTAATTTGACTTTTTCTGACATGATGCCGATTATGTCAGACCACCTGCTTATCTGATTAATTTAATTAATCAACACATTTTTTACGTAGGAGCAGTGACACATTAACAACTGAACATATCGCCTATATGAGGATTATTTTATCTCCAGGACGGAAATTATCAGACGCACGCATTTTTAACAGTCAACTACGGGCAATGCAGGACATATGACGTCCACTTGCTCGCTGTGAATTATCCGGATAATCTTGCATTGTTCTCACATGGAGTTTGTACTAGGGAGCTGCCAACTGACGTCTCCAGAGTTTTTGAGCTTCTCTGCATGTTTGAAGATGGCTAGAAAGCGAGCTGTACAGATAAGAACACACATCAAAACACACTGGCAAATACTGATAAACATGGCATAACATGAAATGTGAAAATAACTCCTCTCACAGGTCATAAATATTTCCTAACAGGAGTCAATAAAACTGTGCGGGCCATTAGGCCTCCGGCTGGTTACACCTGTGTGTCATATTAGCTGGGCTGTGTGGCGCGAGAGGTGCTAGAACTGATAAAAACATGCTAATAAGAGTGCGTGGGGAGGGCAGAGAAACGGTATCAATGGCAGCCAGACAGGAAGGGCATTTGCATGTAGAGGAGCGGGGCACTGCTGACGTCAGTGTGCAGCGACACACACAGCGTCAGCAGCCCTCTGCACATGCACTTGCTGATAATGAGGGCTAAGCTCTGGCTGTCAAGACCTGCAGAGGGGGACAAGATGATACAGCCTGATTGTTTTTAAGACTATATTCAGGAAAAAAGTGCAATAGGGGTGGGGGGTGGAGGCACATCCTGAACTGACAGAAGTGTGCCTGTAGCTTAGTGTAAGAGCTCAGGCAGGCTAAGGAAGAAGCAGACTGGGATTAAAAATTGTCTCTGAACTTCTGACCTTGACAGACTTGCTACAAGGCTTTATCCTACATTCAACCGCAGATAAACTGGAAACCTGTGTGATAAAATATTTTGCTTTACTAAAATTCTTCAAATTTAGCATGCATTACATCACAAGGACGGATTTTCTAATTGCACTTTGTAAAAACTCAGCTGGACAGCCCACAGGGCCAAAGACTTTTGCTGGTCTCAACAGCAGCCCCATAGATCAGCAAGTCCAATGGGAAAAATCAGGGGCCTCCAGATGGCCAGGCCGCCTATGGCTGTCACCAGTGTTGTCAGGGCGACCTGGCAAGGCCATGGAAAATTCTTTGACTGTGGAAAGGAGCTCGTTCAAAATGTCATTCCTCTCTTTCACACTCATCTACTACTTCACTGGACCTGGAATTGTTCAGCGCGTGCCTTGCGCAAGCAAACATCTGCAAGTGTCCTTTGGAGTATTTTTAAATACTATAAAACCGGTTTCTTGGTATTTGTATATATCAGACAAACTGTATTCTACTACAAAGAATACAAGTAGAGTTGCTGCATCCACATATCTTAGACTCATATTTTATATGCAGAAAAGACTTTAAAAGAATTAAATTGGTAAACAGACGTCACCAATTCAGTGTCTGACCAAAGATGAAATATGGTCAAAATTCAGGGCAGGGATAGCTCAGTAGGTAGAGTGGTGGCCCCATGGTCGGGGGTTCGACTCCACTGAACGGCTACCCTGAGGTACCCCTGAGCAAGGTACCGTCCCTACACACTGCTCCCCGGGCGCTGCACTGGCGGCTGCCCACTGCTTCACTGGGTGAATGGGTTAAATGCAGAGGAACTATTTCCCTATGGGGACTAACACGCACACTTTACAATTCCCTCTTGTGTTCCTGAGCTGCAGCTTTAAATAATGGCGAGTGTGTTTTTGCAGCAGATTGCTATGAAGGCAAGTGAATTTGACCCTTGACCTTGTGCATATCAAATGTCATCACTTCTTGAGCTATGGCTTTTGTTAATTCACAGCGACCTTGATCTTTGACCAACTGATTCCAATCAGACTGAACTTGAATCCAAGTAAACCTCTGTGCAAAATTTGAAAAATGCTCTCTAGACATTTGAGAGAAACACACAGAAGACAGCAGCTGTTAATTCAATGTCTCACTTCACCTCACCATCATTATCTCTATGCATTTTCCACAATAAAAACATCTAACATCTACTATCGTCTGATCCTCAAGAGTGTACTTGCACTTTTTTTATCTGGAGTTTAACAAACTACACCACAAGAAAGCATTTGAATACAATATTCTAAAATGCAAAAAGAAATTGAAAGTGGTTTTTTTTTAAATTTCTCTATCAGGTTTCCCCTTGATATGGCAAAATTTAAATTGGCAGACTTTCAAAGAGAGATTTCTGATTTCCTCCGTATCATCTGACGTATCATGTGATGTGTTCATAGAGCATCTTTGAAAACAACACTCCTGTTAGCTAAGAACAGGAAACTGAGGCAAGAGTTTGCATGGCCTTGTCGAAATTGGACAAGAGAAGATTGGGGGGAGGAAACATTGCCTGGTCTGATGAGTCTCGATTTCTGCTGATAACATCGTGAGGGCATGGATCCATCCTACCATCTATCTGTGGTGTAATGGTGTGGATATTTTCTTGGCACACTTGGCTCAGTACCACTTGAGTACCATTTAAAAACCAGAGCCTACATGAGTACGATTGCTGACCATTGTCTATCCTTTTATGTCCACAATCTACCCATCTTCTGATGGTTACTTCCAGCAGGATAATCAGCCGTATCATAAAGCTCATCAGCCTGGTTTCTTGAACATTTAACAATGAGTTCACTGTGGCCGCCACAGTCACCAGATCTCAATCCAATACAGCATACAGGATGTGGTGAAACTGGAGAGTCCCATCAAGGATGTGCAACCAACAAATCTGCAACAACTGTGTGATGCTATCACTTCAATACGGATCAAAATCCACGAGGAATGTTTCCATGATGAATTCCGGCAAAAAGGGTCCAACCCAGTTTTAGTACCATGCAACTAATGGCCATGTGGTAACCAGTGAGTTTTTATGAATTTGTTTTTGCTCTTCCCAATTACATCACCATATGGTTGGTTACATTTACTACAGACTCCACTTCCCACCCTATTGGGAACTGTACACTGCAAATCTAACTGTGTGATTACACCTTTTAAACTACTGGGAACTGTAAAGGCAATCCACTGGTCCATCCTTAATGTAACATCCATCTTATGAGGTTAAGGCTTTAACAATCTCTAATGAAGATAAGCCTAAACAGTTGGTCTTTAGCACTAACACTATAAGAACTGGTTGTGTAAACTACAACAACTGGTACATGCTACATGATACGATAAGATAAGCCCCATTAAATAATTATCCACAATATTTTAGGAGGCTAACAAAGGAGCAGCCCGGAACTAATGGCAAGTACACAAATAACCTCCTAAAAAGTGTCGTAAATAGAAGAATGAGGAGGGCAGATGAGGATAATTGTTATTGTAGCTATTTCTCTCTATTTAGAGTCATTACTGAAAGCTGATCTAAAAAAGATCATTTATAAGTCCAATAATATTTCTTTGTCTCACACTATTATGAGAGTAGGTCCTTTCACATTTTTCTCATGCTGCATAATGTTTTCTTTAATTATTTCTTCATTTTTATAGTCATATAGTTTAAGAAAATCCTAAAGGGGACACTTATATGAGTAAATCATAGCATGAGATAAGTCATGTACAACATAAACATTTACTATAGCTCTTTTCTATTTCCATATGGGTGTTGCTACCATCTTGTGAACTATATACTCCATTCAAACCAGTTCTACAGAAAGCTTTTACACTCGCGTGACCTTTATCACAGACCAAGATACCGTGAAAAGTTCCAAATCCTCCTTTTTATTTGTCTCCTTCTAGAAAAACATTGTTGTTTGTTCTCAGAGGAGTATAATTCGTTTACTCTAGTTTCCTTGATAAGTTACAGATGCCTTTTCATGGGACCCCACCAGCTCCAGAGTGTACTTAAGTGAACGACAAGCAAGAGCAAGTATCCACAGATGTGCATGCAAAACCATGTTCAGCCATGTTTTGTGCTGGGCTTGTTTATTTTTAATGTATATGTGTAACAACTATTTAGAATATCTTTGTGGAGCTTTTTGCAGTTTGCAGGCCATTTGTAACATGGTAGACCAATGTGCCTGTGTTAATTCAGCTCCATATTATTGTGTGAAGTTGCACTGGGTTGGGAGTGGTTTTGTGTGTGTGTGTGTGTGTGTGTCACATTTTTGGTGAGCCAATGGCTGGAATGGGGTTGGACTAATTAGAGGCAGGTGTACTTGATTGCACTGATACACTGGTCTACTTATAGCCCACACTACAAACACTGCTGTGTCGTTTTGTCTCTCTGTGCAGGTATGTAATGTGATGAAATCAGATATGTTTGGGATGGATGGATTTTGTGCTATGAATTCTATAGTGAAAGTGTCGTTTTGTCTCTCTGTGCAGGCCAGGGCCTATTATATGCCACAGCCTAAAGGCAGCAGAGTTGCAGAGGCTGGAGTGACCACTGGCTATATGCTTGCAGGGTGGTGGGTCTCCAAGGACAACTTCTAACCCTGTTACAGGCAACACGTGGAGTGCAACTGGCCGTGTGGCATAGCTGGCTCTGGCCTTGGGACTGTGTGTTTTTTATACAATTCATAAATGGGACACTGGACTGTTTTATCTTTTATCTCTTGATATATTTTTTTGTCAATAAATTATCTTTTAGAATTTTATTGACTGTCATCTTTTTGCCCACGACAGAGACGGTTGGTCAGACCTAGAATCTTTCTTTGGGTGTGTTACACATTTTTCACCTAAAAAGCAGCATTTCCAGATTTCCGTGCCCTATAGATAATAATAGTTTTAATAACAAGCGTAAGTTGTCCCAAATGTGATGTGACCACATGTGCCCATTTGTCAAGATTATGTTACAAATGAGACTAATAAAATTTTGTCCTGCAAAAATCACATGTGGGATGAAGCAGCAGAGCAAGACTTTACTGTATGTTGTGAATTAAATGTGGAATGTGAATTTGTCCTCGGAGATGTAATGGAAAATGAGTTTTTATAAAGTTAAATAAATACAACTAAAACTACATCTAAAAATAGCAGCAAAAATAGGAAAAACAGGAAACCAGAGGAATTTGGACAAGACCAAGTGATTGATCAGCTTCAACACTAATCCAACATCCAAGCATGTCTGGCGTACATCAACAAAGCTTTGTTTAATCAAAGACTAAGGCTAAAGACACTTATGGTCGCTCCTTGCAGCTGCAGACTGATCTTCTCATCTTCTATCATTGAGGCCTAGCATGTGATTTTACTATGGCACTTTGTTTACATGAGTTTGTAGATGTGCGGCACACAGCCTGTGCACACGCAGGCGCTAATTCCACAGGGGAAAATTGTTGCTGCTGTCTGTGTCCCCACAAAAAGCAGATGGGCTGGACAGAGGCTAACAGAGAAAGAGAATGGAAGAGTTATAACTAAGCTCAACTTGACTTTTGGAATGTAGAAGGAAAATTATGCGTGCCAAGTTGGATACTGCTGTCAAGGCGTAGAGACTGGACAAGCCTGAGGCATGTGGAAAGGGTGTTTTTTGTCAGATAGTTCAACTCAAAATATTAGATGACTTTTTTTTAACTTTATGTGGCACAATCTGAGGTACTAAACTGACCCATTTACACCCCTGTGTGGTGAAGGAAATGGCTATGAGCCGACACTAAGAAGTTACTTTGTGTTCAACATGGTCGATGCCAAAGAAACTGCTGATCAAATAAAGTTTTAGCAAAAGACACAGAGGCCTTACAAGCAAAAGCATGCAGAACACATTGGAGGAGTCTACAGTAAAAACACGTGGCTGCCTAAGGAAGCAAAGGCAAGAGCAGAAATCACTCAGGCAGCTCTGTTTCTGCAGGTGTGTCCTCAATTCAAGAGAAAGTGGCGGTAGAGGATACTTAAGTGTCCCGGCAGACTTTCCACTTTGTTGATTTACAGTACAACACAGTTGACCTAAGATCACTCTTGGATCTCCCAAGAAAAGATACAGGAAGTCTCTTTGTGTGAGTGTTGCTGCTGCTGCAAGAAGTGTCAGTAAACAGCGAGTACTTCTTATGTCTTTGCTGGCTTTTTGGGGGGCTTTTGTTTTTTGTATGTCATCAGTTTTATTTTGAGTAATTGCTCTAAAATAATTTGATCAAAGACCAGAAAGACATTAGAACGCTTCAGCTTTTGTTTGCCTGTCACACAAGGCGGAATAAATAAAACACACTGCACGTAAAATATGGTTAAAGCCAACATATCTACCACATTGTTTGCTAGACTACCATTTTAAAGCCTTGAATATGCCATTTTGCCTATGAGCACCCAGGGTTTTGGGGTAACCATATTTGCAGGAGAGGGTGGAATGAAAAGTTGTCACCGAAAGCTAACTACTTTTCTGCTGGTACAAATAACCACACAGCAAGCCATCTGTGTCACCACCCAAGTTTTACTCAAAGTGGTTATGCACTTAATTGAGCATAACTTTGAAGTGGGCATTATATTCATATGCAGACACCATCTGCATTCACCAGAGATGAGTGTTTTGTCTAGACCATTAGGCTTTCCGCTTTGACAAAGCATATAGTTAGGGCTGGATCAGGTGACCCTGAATCCTCCTTCAGTAATGCTGCTTGGGGCTTCCCACAGTGCACCAAATGTTTCGTGTTCACTCACCTTCTTCGCTCACTATGTGCTTGCACACCACTCTGCATTTAATTATTAGTTATTAATTTCATGCTGTCTTCCATTGTTTTCCTTCCTCACTCCCAACAAGTCATGCTAGATGGCTGCCCCTCCTTCAGCCTGGTTCTGCTAAAGGTTTCTTCCTGTTAAAAGTGAGTTTAATCTTCCCACTGTTGCCAAAGTGCTTGTTTATAGTAGAGATGGACCAATCTGATATTAAGTATCGGTATCGGTCCGATACTGACGTAAATTACTGGATCAGATATCGGAGAGAAATAAAAAATGTAATCCGATCCATTAAATATCAAAAAAGCACCTCACAAAACTTGCAACATGGCATAACTCGGCTCATAACCGTAGCGCGTCGGAGCAGTATGCATCACGTGATAGAGCGGCTGTGGCGTGCGAGATCTGTTGTCTGGTTCAGCATTTGGAGCCTCGCTACCAAACCGGCATTTCATCTCCGAGAAAGTTATCCCAGAGAGAAGTAAAGAAAGTGTGTAAGTAGAGCAGGGCGATATGGCCAAAAATATTTATCACGATATATATTTGAAAATTTGCGATAACGATATAACTGACGATATAATTGATGCGAGACAAAATACAACTCCACAACATTACTAGCGCAAAAAGACAACCTTCCATTTATTTTCACTTAAACAAGAAGCTGGTTTTTATGTACATTAAAGCTTTATAAAAATTTAACAGTGCAAATGCAAATTCCTTGCTGAAAGTTTAACCAAAAGGCATTTTCAGTAGAAATGGGCTGACATATCCTGAGCATAACCATGTATAATATCCACTGAAGTTAAAAAGAGGTGCTTTGCAACATTAAACTGCAGTGTGCAGTACGTATTTTTCGGACCATAAGGTGCACGGGATTATAAGGCACATTAAGCGAAACAAAGCAGTCAGATAAATCAAACTTTATTAAACTCATTCTTCTTGCTTCCTCCACTTCTGTACCATTGATTCATTAATGTTGAATTCTCTGGCAGCTGTTCTATTCCCATGTTGTTGCAGTATATTAATGACTAACCTCGTATTGTGGATGGATTATCTCAGTCTCCTGACTGAAGTTTGGTCCGTTTACAGCATCCTGCCATGCGATTGCATTTGTCTCTAACCATGAGGAACCTTCACGTTAACTTTTATAAGTGGATAAGTGTTAGTGTTCGTCCTCCAGCTTCACTGTTTATGTTATGCTAACATAGCTGTGTCGCTAGCGAGCACGTAGCACATAATTATATACCAGCTAGCCCAACTTCAGTAACCCTACAAACGTCACTGCTGTTTAGTTTCCTGTCTTCATTTATGTTGGAAGTGATAGCAGAGCTGTACGTTTGATTTTTTTCAGAAATCTCTCAGTCAGGACATGCAATATCATGCTTAGGTAACTAGCGAAACTAGCGAGCTAACTTCTGCTAGCTTCCTGCTAACTTCTAACTCCGTTAAATGTAATACATTTTGTTTTCATGGATGCCTGGAAGTTAAACTTCATAGTTACACCTGATAAAGCAGCAATGCTGATCGTTTTATTAAAGATGAAAGAATTTAGACAGTTTTTAACTCTCGGTGATGCTGCAGTGTTCATTTGACCTGAAGAGACGGAGTTTAGGACCCAGATTACTCCCAGATTTAAGAGCATCTTAGTCCGACAAATACGACAATAACGACGGCCGCTTGCATGTTCTGCAAAAAATGTGCTTTGTCGTGTATCTGACGGACAAACGCCAAACCAGTTCCACATCACTGAAGTTGCACCATTTTTACAAACCAATTCTGGTTCATCTGTTTCACTCAACAATCGGCCATGTGCGTATGAAAACAAAGGCACTGCGCATGCGCGTTTTACTCATTCTATGGCAATATTTCATCTTCCTATCGTTGCCTAACATTATACCGGTATTACCGTGAACGGTATAATATGGCCCAGCCCTATGTGTAAGTTCATCTCTGAATGTTTGTAAAGCATTCTAGCGTTACGCTTAACAACCGATATATGGAGCTACTGCCTCTTCTCTCTCCCTCCCTCTCCTGCTGCTACTTCAATCGTGAAACTGATCAATGATCAGCTGATCGGCTTTTCTGTCACGAGTCCGTCTCTCATGTTTATTTATCGCCCACTTCGTGCCAGAAAGAGGAAACCAGCAGCTGAACAACAGCAGCACGTTTAAGCTTGATAATCTGTTGTTAGAATTTATTTAATATTACTTTCTACACCAGGATCCTTTTCTACGTAGCTGACGGCTGGTAACTGTGCAGGGGCGGATCTACCAAAGTTTAGCCAGGGGGGCCGATAGGGCATGAACAGGGAAAAGGGGGCACAAAGACATACTTTTCTTTCTTATTCTCATTTAAAATGTCTAGCTTTTAATAAATCATTTTCTGAATCTTACACCCAAAGTTTTAATCTGATGTAAAATGTATAGAAGTCCATTACTGTATATAGTAACTATTAAGTCTAATATACCCTAGTAAGCTATAGTACTTTTTCCTTTGGGAAGATACCATCTGTGCAGTCTGCAATTCTGTTGAAGAAAGATGTTGAATCTATTTAATTATTCTTGAAAAATAATGGATTTCTGTGCATTTTTTTCACACTGCATCAAATTAAAGTTGATTACGTCAATTAAGCATCATGAGGTGGGGGGTGGTTCCCTATTTTTTTTTTTTTTTTTTGCTGGGAGTTTTAGAACCGTATTGGTTAGGTTGCTTACTCTTTAAAATACCAGAATAGGAAGGATTGAGTAGGTTTAAGTTTATTAGATTGATCAGTGTTGCTGAACTATGAAATATTTTGGGTGCAGTGTATTTTTTACATACAGGTATAATAAAATAGCTTTAGTGTTTGTTTGATTTTTAAAATTGAATTTGAACTTATACAAAATGCAGCAAGATATTTAAAAAAAAACAGTTTTATTGATTAAAAAACACACTATATCGGATTCATATCGGTATCGGCCGATATCCAAATTTATGATATCGGTATCGGACATAAAAAAGTGGTATCGTGCCATCTCTAGTTTATAGGGGGTCATCTGATTTCCCTGTATTTTTGTAGAATCTTTACCTCACAATATAAAGTGCCTTGAAGAAACGGTTAGTTATGTCTATAACTTCTGTTCCCTGAAGGAGAGGAACGAGGTACAACACATAAGTATGGGATATCACGCCCTCGCGTGTCCTGGCTGAAGAAACCTTTATTCACGCCTTTACGGCAGATGACGTGTGATGACACGCGCAAGGCCCCGCCCGCACATATAGCCGCTGCCATCACCGTCATCCCTCAGTTCGATAGCCGCTCTTCACCGAGCCAACTGCTCAGTGGGGCCACCCTGTGTTGTACCTCGTTCCTCTCCTTCAGGGAACAGAAGTTATAGACATAACTAACCGTTCCCTTTCAGTCGATTCACTCGGTACAACACATAAGTATGGGACCTATATACACGCCCCGCAGAGCAGCCACCGAACCGGAACGGGACCACCACCTCCTTAGTGAGTGGTAGACCCAGCAGAAAGGACAGCATGAGCCACCGAAGGGGCTGTAACGTCCAACCGATAAAACCGCACAAAAGTGTGCGGCGACGCCCAATTAGCCGCTGCACAAATATCAGCCACAGGCACCCCTCTAAAAAGAGCCCATGAGGTCGCCATCCCCCTGGTGGAATGAGCTCCCACCCCGTGGGGCAACGCAAAACCTCCGGTGCTGTATGCCAGCGAGATAGCTTCTACAATCCAGTGGGACAGCCTCTGTCTGGACAGAGCTCTACCTCTATTCGGATTAGCGAAGCAGACAAACAACTGGTCACACAAACGCACATCCCGAGTGCGCTCAATGTAGGTGCGTAGCGCACGCACCGGACAAAGAGAATGCACCCTCCTCTGCTCCTCAGATTCAAAAGGAGGGGAGCAAAAGCTCAGCAACTCAAACTCCATTGAACTATAAGATGCAGGCATGACCTTGGGAAGATAGGCGGCATTCGGACGCAATACGACCTTGCGGCCATCAGGAGAAAACTGTGTGCAGGCAGGATGCACAGACAGCGCATGAAGGTCCCCCACTCGCTTCACCGAGGCCAAAGCGAGAAGTAATGCGGTCTTATATGAAAGAAGTTTCATATCTACCGACTCAACGGGTTCAAACGGAGGGCCACAAAGGGCCTCCAGCACCAAAGACAAGTCTCAAGCCGGGACACTGGACTTAAGCACGGGCCTCAGCCGGCGAACCCCTTTCAGAAAACGCACGGCGAGGGGATGCGCACCTGGTGTCACCCCGTCAAAACCGATATGACAAGCAGATATAGCCGCTAAATAAACCTTGATCGTCGAAAACGAAAGGCCTTTATCCAACAGCTCCTGCAGGAATGTCAAAACATCCACAACAGAGCACTGAAATGGGAGAGTGTGGCGGTCCTGGCACCATCGCTCGAAGGCTCGCCATTTGTAAGCGTACAAGCCTCTAGTAGACGAGGCCCTGGCGCTCTGAATCGTCGCTACCACACTAGGTGGCAGACCCTTAGCAACCAAGTTTAACCTCTCAGCAGGTAAGCATGAAGGTGCCACAGATCCGGGCGCGGATGAAACACTTCCCCCCCCGCCTGAGAGAGGAGATCCCTGCGGAGAGGAAGCTGCCAAGGACTTGCTGCAAGCAGGCTGATTATTTCTGCATACCACGACTTCGCGGGCCACCAAGGGGCCACCAGGATCAGAGAGAGGGAATGCCGACGCACCCTCTCCAGAATTGGAGATATCATTTCCACTGGGGGAAATGCATACAGGAGCACGTCTGGCCATTGGTGCGCTAGCGCGTCCAAGCCCAAGGGTGCATCGTGGTCGATTATGGAGAAGTACAGGGGGCAGTGAGCATTCACCCTGGAAGCAAAAAGATCTATTTGCGCCTCGCCAAATAGATCCCAAATCTGAGCCACTATTGAAGGGTGTAACCTCCATTCTCTCACCAGAGGACCCCCCCTGGAGAGAAGGTCCGGCCCCAGGTTCAGGTGGCCCGGGACATGGGTGGCTCTTAGAGTCAGAAAATGAACACTGCACCATAACAGCAGAGAGCGAGACAGCTGCAACAGGGGAAGAGAGCGTGTTCCTCCCTGCCTGTTTATATAAGACACCACTGTTGAATTGTCCGTCCTGACTAAGACATGCTGGCCCTGCAGGACTGGACGGAAACGCTTTAGAGCTAAGAACACTGCTAACAGCTCTAAGTGGTTGATGTGCAGCTGGCGCTGAGCCGCGGACCAGATCCCTCTCACTGACGCACCCTCGCACAGCGCTCCCCACCCACTTAGGGAAGCATCTGTGGACACCACCTTGCGAAACAACACCCTCCCAATCCGAGAGCCCTGGTGCAGTAGCCCGGGCTCCCTCCAAGGACGGAGAGCTAGCATGCAAGACGCAGTTACCGGCAGCCTCCTCCGGAGGTGACGCGAAGCACACAAACGGTGAGAGAGAGTCCAGCGTTGAAACGCTCTCATTTTCAACAGCCCAAGCGGCACTACGGCGATCATAGATGCCATCATGCCCAACAAGCGCAATATCGTCTGGAAACGCAGTCTGCGTCCCAGCTGAAATTGAGCGAGGCAGCGATGAAACGCGGCCACTCTGTGCTCTGACAACCGTGCGCGGCTGGAAAGAGAGCATATTTCCAGACCGAGAAAAGCGATCTGTTGACCTGGGATTAGCGAGCTCTTCTGAAAGTTCACAGAGAACCCCAGTGTCTGAATGTGTGACAGAACCCGCGACAGCTGCGTCTCCGCCTGTTCTCTGGAGCAAGCCACGAGAGCCCAGTCGTCCAGGTAGGCCAAGATGCGGATGCCCCTCTTCCTGAGGGGCGCTAGCGCTGCCTCGGCACATTTCGTAAAGGTGCGGGGAGCGAGCGACAGCCCGAACGGCAGCACTAGGTATTCGTAGGCTACGCCCTCGAATGCAAACCTCAGAAACTGCCTGTGTTTCGGGTGTATAGCGACATGAAAATAAGCATCTGTTAGATCGATTGTCGCAAACCAATCTCCCGGGCCGACTGCACTCAGGAGCTGTCTGAGTGTTAGCATCTTGAACCTGTACGTTCGCAGGTACGTGTTCAAGACTCGCAGGTCGAGGATGGGACGAAGCCCTCCCCCTTTCTTCGGAATGACAAAATAACGGCTGTACCAACCTTTGTCCGTCTCCGAAGCGGGGACCACCCGTATTGCTCTCTTCTGTAATAGCGCCTGTATTTCCTCTCTGAGTACCAAGGCTGCCTCGGGGTTGACAATCGTGTTCACGACTCTTTGGAAACGAGGCGGCTTGACCCGGAACTGCAACCGGTAACCCATGGCAACGGTTTGCAGCACCCACGGAGAGGGGGCGCAAGCGCGCCACTGAGGGAAGTGAGCAGCCAGCCGGCTGGCCTGCAGCACTGACGGTGGGGCGCCGTCGCCCCCCAGTGTGTCTGCAGGGGACTGCATCCCCTGCCTGACCTGGCTCATTTCGCCTGCAGGTTGAGCATTTGAGATTGTTTGAGAGTAAACAACACTCTTTATTGATTGCAACATGGGAACATGTACATTTATACATTTTGTTGGGTGCACCTTTTCCGGGGCATAACAATGAAAAACAGCGGGAACACTCGATGTGGTCGCTTGAACATTCAACACATCTGAACCGTGTGCAGGGGTTATGTGCTTGGGAGACCGCGATAGGGAAGTGCAGCGCCTTCTGGGGCTGACAACCTGAACAGAACTTAAGCGGCACCTCTTGTGCGGCAACAGAGGGGTAAGAGCAGCGTCTCCCTGCTGCCGGATCCCTTCCCCACTCGCAATCACAGCTAGGAGGGCTGAGGCTTCTTCCTCCTGGGCGTCGGGTCCCGTCGGGGGCCCGGGGGAGGGCCTTTGCCCCAGGCCGACTGGCGTGGAGCTCGGGCCGGAGTACGTGCTCTCGCCGGCGGCCCTCCCACTCCAGCAGTGGGCGCCGGTCTCTTGCCAGCTGTCAGAGGAGCGGCGGGCCTGTGAGAGCTAGCAGTGGGCTTGGGCTGGGGCTGGCGTCTGGGGATGATGTCGCGCAGAGCTTCCGTCTGCTTCTTCCTCAGATCGAATCTAGCCTGAATGGCTTCAAGTGAATGTCCGAATAACCCAGCCGCAGACACTGGTGCGTCCAGATACACAGCTCTGTCTCTATCAGGGACGTCGGAGAGGGTCAGCCACAGGTGCCTCTGCGCCACCACTGTCGAAGCCATCCCTCTGCCCAGGGAGAGCGCTGCACAGCGAGACGCACGGAGGATGTAATCCGTGGTGACTCTAACCTCGTTAAGAAGAGGTGACAGCGGGCTGTCCTCCGGAACCAGCGATCCAAGCTCCGCCAGGCACATTGCTTGGTACGTCTGGAGCATGGTGACGGAGCTCATGGCTCGAGCGGTGCCGGCCTGAGCCCGATAAATCTTCTCCAGCTGCGAGGCCGAGAATCTGCAGTGCTTGGACGGCAGAGTTGCGGGGCCACCGACACCATGGTTATGGGACGGGGCCAGATAAGCAGCCAGAGACGGCTCCATAGGGGGTGGGTTAGCTAAACCAGCTCCCTCGGCGCCGTCCAATTCCATGTACTGTCCATAGCCGGGCACAGTGACGCGGGTAGACAGAGGTTTGTCCCATGACGCTGTTAGCTCGCAGAGAAAGTCTGGGAACATGGGGAGGCAGTTTTTGGCCGTTGCGGGCTCCGGTGGAAGGAAAAAACCCGCAAACCGCGACGGCTTCCGAGCTGGTGGAGGAGAGGGCCAGTCCACCTGCAGCTTCTCAGCGGCACGGCGAAACAGGGAGAAAAGAGAGGTGTCATCGTGGCCGACCGGCGCAGCAGCGGCGGCATATTGGGTCGACAATGAGCTCTCCTGCTCATCCTCCGACAAACCATGGATGTCCAGGCCGATGTCCAGCACGTCATCGTCTTCCTGGGGAGCGCTGGCGGGCTTCAACCCAGGCTGAAGCCCGTCAGCGCTCCTGCATGGTTCCGGTCCGTCATCGGCTAACCCGTCAACGTATTCCATGTGGTCAGCCCAGCTAATCGCGGGGACATCGACCTGAAAATTTTCGTCTTCGGACTCGGACGAAGCCGGGGCTCCAGACTCGGAAAGAAGAGGGTCATGCCGTGCGACAGCCGAGCGTCCCAGCACTCTTTCCACAAACGTCACCCGTCTTTCCAGGGTCGAGCGTCGGAGCTGGCGACAAAACGCACAAGCTTCGGGCTCCGTCAACGCTCTCCTAGCGTGGACGATCCCCAGGCAGACAGGGCAGGCATCGTGCTGGTCGCTGTCGTGCAAAGAGAAACCACATCCCTGAGGACAGGGGCGAACAGAAGATTTCTGCTTTGCTCGCTTCGGTTTGGAGTCCATTCCCAAAACGCAAAGCGAAACGCTGCACAAGAAAAACTTGAAAATAGCGCTCCGCGGGCAGCCTACGCACCAGCTGGGCGGTGGAGGCTAACACCAACAGGGGCAGTTAAGCTAGGTTCAAGTTGGCAGACAACGGAGCTAACTAGCAGTAGCTAGCTAGCCCAACTCAGCAGAGGTGTTCTCAGCGAGGTGAAGAGCGTAAGAACTGAGGGATGACGGTGATGGCAGCGGCTATATGTGCGGGCGGGGCCTTGCGCGTGTCATCACACGTCATCTGCCGTAAAGGCGTGAATAAAGGTTTCTTCAGCCAGGACACGCGAGGGCGTGATATCCCATACTTATGTGTTGTACCGAGTGAATCGACTGAAAGGGAACTGTTATTGTGACTGGAGTGGTCACTCAGACCCTGTAAGACCTGCATAAGCATTAGTACAATTTAACAGGTGAGTCACGTAAACATGTTTATTTCTCCTATAAAACTAGTCTTTATGGTTCCATAAGAAATGATTCACCTTTGGACCAGCCTCAAGTGGTCATTCAAGGATATTACGTTTAGGGCACTTCAACAACCCCAGAGACTGCAGCTTGTTTTAAATCCTGGCATTTACATTAGCCCAGAATTTTACAAATACCAAATAAAATCAGAAGAAAATTACTAGTGTCACTTTTTTGCACCCAACGTGGTCACATATTGTTTTTCCAATGAAAACTGTACTTCCTGCTTTATAGCATAGTTTGACAATATAAGCATTTCATAGTTGCACAGGAAACAAGCCATTTATCTTCATTTAATGTTTTTGCTTAACTTATTGTAGTCACTTTCAGTTACAGGCTGATTGCTACCACAGCATTGTATTTTAGCTTCGCTTGGCTGCACAGGCCTCCAAAAAATACTTTAAGCATCAACTCACACAAGCGACAATACTGATTGATAGGACTGTCAACACCTTCTAACTCAGCTGTTAAAAAGCAAAGCACTGACAAATGTAAAAGTGAAAGAAGTTCCATAATGAAACGTTTTAGTTGGGACATACTGCAAGATGGTTATGAATCCAGCTATTTAAAAGGATCTGTGAACTCATCCTGGATCGACCTGGTTTCTGTCAACAACACGATCTTATTGGCTATGAACTTCGAGATGAACATCCACAGAAGGAATCTATCAGCAGCAGATTTTGAAAAAACAAAACAAAAAACCCCCCCACTTTTCTGCATAAAATCAATTCACACTGTGGGGATGTAGACAAAAAAAGTACACACAAGTACTTCACAAGGTGTGTAGTGTCCAAGGCTATGTGTAAAAGTGTATAAGCAATAAGACAGGAGCTGAAAACAGAATTAACTAGTGGTTAAAGTTTGTTAGTTAACAATTTTTTTGAGTCACAACCATCTCTAGTATTTAGAGATAAAGACTCCAAAAATAGAAAATATCAAATTTTCTGAGCGAAAATGCCTTTTGTTGTTACTTATGCAACAGTAACTCAAATGTATGAAAGCCCGTTTCTGCCACTGAAAAAAAAGTATCCATAACTCGAAATTTTGAGTTTTGTTTTTTTTAATTTAGAGAAAAGTAACACAAAATTTCAAGTTAGCGCTGCCAATCAGTAATCTACGTGAATTACTTCCTTATTATTTATTATTTCCTTTTTACCTGTAAGCTGAAGCCCTCAGCTCCAAATACTACAGCTAAACTACCAGTATTACAGCCAGTCATGATGCACAAATTGCTGAGTATTTTCAGCGTGGCTTCACAAATGATGAATCCTTGTGTTGTTAGCTGAATCACATGGCGTTACTATGGCAAACATACTCTCGAAAGCGCCAGTTTGTTGCGTATCCCTCTGTGGAATATCCTTCTGGGCAACAAGAATATGACGTAATTCACGTAGATTACTGATTGGCAGCGCTAACTTGAAATTTCGAGAAAAGTAAGTCACAATTTTAAGTTACTTTTCTCAAAATTTCAAGTTAATAACTTGAAATTTTGAGTTATGGATACTTTTTTTGTGTGTGGCGGAAACGGGCTTCCATACAAATGACCACTTGTTACACTCAAGGTATGCAGAAGAGCATCTCTGAGAGTACAACAGAGCAGCAGCAGAAGACCACACTGGATACCAAAACAGGTCAATAAAAGGCTGAAAAAAATGTTGTCTGGTCTGATGAGTCTCGGTGTAAAGAGCATGAAAGCTTAGATTGGATTATTTCTTATTACTACTTATTAGTAGCACTAATAATAACGATAATGTCTATCCATATATTCTTCAACATGCAGCGAATGCACCACCAAGAAAAAAATGTCAAGCATAAAATAAAAATTCTGCTGAGTTATTTTTCAATATCCAAATATTTTAAATACACAAAAAATACAACATAATCCAATTTTTGTTAAGCCATATGGCTTTAGGTTTTAATGTATATAATTTCAAAACGTTCTGAATTCTATTTTGCAAAGTGAGAAAAGGTAAGACACAGACAATTCAGTTCAGTGGCCTGCACAGCAGACAAAATGGAGCTTGCACAATGACAACCACAACATGCAGGAACAACATAAATGCCACAATATGAGTAAGGTCAACCCTGCTACGTCAATGATGAACTTTTTCCCACAATGGTATGTTTCATGCTCCAACGGCCCTCAACCTTTTGACTGTGCTCTACTACACTGAAACTAAGCAGAGTTTAGCTTGTAAAAAAAAAAAACACACTGTACTAACTTATACCTTGGTTAAGATTAAAGTTAAGATGAGCTTCAAGTAAAAGTCAAATGAAAGGGGAACAAAATGTCTTACAGCTTTTAACTCTACACAACATATTCCTCAAAAGGGACTTAATTCATGCGTGACTTCGGCTCCACGTTTACTGGAAACCACTCTGTAAATCATGCCCCTATAAATAGCTGAAGGTAGTCTCTAGTAGACGATATGTATCCAGGTTACATTTTATCTGAGCTTAAATTTTCTGTTGACCTGGTACGCTGCAATTCATCGTTATCACGAGAGATTGGCAAGAATATAGGCATGTATGACCTTTGAAGAGCGGTGGCAGAGAGCCCAGGTGTAAATACTCTAAACAGTGCTTCTCAAAGTCCTTTCTGCTGGCATTGATTTTCTGATCTGCAGGTTCATACAAAAATACTAGATTTACCAAATAGTACCGCACATAATTACTGAAAAGGCAAATGACCTTCTGACACACAGAATGTTTAATCAAAGTGTCATGGCCACTTAAAGTCGTGAAAAAAATGAAACCTATTCAGCAGTTATTTATCGGGGCACAATAAGCAGCGCCACTTTGTTTTTCAGACCTTACAGCTGTATATCCCTATATCAGTCCAATGTTTGATTTACAACACGCCGTTTGAAACTTTGCATTATCAAAGGCTCGATGTATGCCAGGGACAAAGGTAGGCTTGTTGTCCAAGGCAACAAGCTTCCATCCTGCACACACAGTCATGCAGTATATATTTTGCATATTTTACTGCTTAATGTTACATGCTTGTTTTGCATATGCCAGCATAGAGGTATAAAAAAAATGAAAGCCCTGTAGGTAGAATAAACAAATTAACCTGACAGTACTCGCAGAGCTTCCGTGCTGGCAGATCCATTTGACTGCACAGTATCCTGACCGTCTGCTTTTTATTTCGCTTTTTTAGACACATAAACTCTTGAAATGGTAACAGTGTGAACTTTTACAACAATGCTGTACGGCAAATTGGAAAATCAAATACGGGCAAATTCACATTCCAGGTGGATTACTACATAGTTCCAGTGTGTATGTCACAATTATCTAAACAGAGGACTGAATAATGCCACTGTGGTAACTTTATAGAGCTGTAAAATCCTGCCTCATTTTACTGTAACCTGCTGTCCGGTGTTTTGGCATCTAACAGGGCTTACGTATGCTAACAATGAACAGATGAGATAGCAGTGAGGTAACAATCTCTTAAATACAACAGCTAATCCGTGTGCCATTTCCCTTCATGTATGTCCTAACCCTGCAAAACATTACGTGCAACATCTGCAGCTGCGCCATGTGTTTTGGTTTAACGGTATAATTTAGTGCTGAAGTAGGCAACAGTTCTGATAATTGATTAACTAGTTAAGTCATTTATCAATCTGTCTCCAGTGGGAGAATTAGCTACCCTCTCCTCATTGCAAATTACAAGCCCACAATACTGGATGCACTGCGAGAAAACATGGAAGCAAAGCTGTTACTCTAATATTTTTACACTTCCGTGTTGACAACAACTAGTCCATATTCCTTGCATTTTCTATTAAGGACTGTTTCTCTCTATCAAAGTGCAAACATATGATCCATGCCCTTCACACACAACCTTTTTTGACCACTGCGGAGCCCAAGAGCAAGCTATAGTTTCGAGGCTGGGAGGCCCGAGTACAGAACAGGAAGGTTATACCTGATATGGACATGAGAACTAGATGAGGGAGGCTCGAAGCCTTGTAAGGGAACATCTGGTTTTATCATGGAATCAGTGCAGGCTCCTCTCATAAACACAACCTAACGCCTGAGCCCCAGAGCTCTGGCCAATAACAAGCATGTGAACACAAACGCCATCCATCAGAGCTGAGCAGTGGTAGGAGGAGTTCCCAGGGAAGCAGAGACAGAGCAAGAAGAACAGAGAGACAAGAGCACAACTGCGATTAAGTAAATCATTTACAAGCAAGTGACCAACACTGGCTCTAGGAAGCGTCTTATTTCTCCTTTACGTATCACAGTCACAAAGCTGCCATTAACATTCAGGCGACAGGGAGGTTAAATGTCAAAAAGAGGAGCTTATGGGGAGTTCAAATCAGTACAGTTTGGGCCACGATGAAGCACCTCAACATCGGGCAGGCAAGTTGGTGTTAAAGTTTTTTGGGAACACAGTTAAATAACTCAATAGCTGTACAGTATGAGCACAATTTGACCAAACTCAGTTCATCCATCTAAGCAAATCCATAGTGAGAGGCTGTTCGGCTGCTCCATAGCAACAAAGAGCATGTTTCATCCTGTTCTTTCTTACTCTGTTGATCGTGGTGTGAAGGTCTGGGTTGGATCACAGAAGTAAAGGTCAGCATCATACAGGGCTTGTACATGTTCTTTTCAAAATGCCTCACAGCACTCTGTGAGTTTGTCAACTCCAGCTAGGAGCTACAATAGAAAACTTGCCATTAAACATTAACAGCTGAATTCATCAATACACTAAACTCTTTAATACCCTGAGAATTTCTCTAAGCCTCCCGTAGCACCCCTGTGTGGTTTTACAGCTACATATTTTTACTATATGTTTCGGTCTGTTCGGTTCACTCCTCTCGTCTTGTTTGCAATCGACGTAGCGCTCGGTTAATGTAGCGCTATCCACTCACTGTAACACGTGGAGCTGCAGTGCAGACACACCGGAGCTGATGACAGAGACACAGGACAGTTTATCCCCCACTTGCAAAGCAAAGCATGCTATAGCAGCAAGGGATCAGCTGAACCATACCTGCCATACGTGTAGCAGCTGAGCCTTACACAATATTACACATTGGTTTCTTTTTCACTTTTTAATACATTTTTAGAGTTTTAGCAGCACTTCTGAGCTGCTTTAATAAAAATTGTGAGCATGATAATTAAAACATAAATTAGCCAACTTTAAATGTATTTCTTACATGTTAAAAAAATCTTAAAATTACATTTTCTAAAAAATGCTTGGACTCAGCAGCCGGACGCCAGGCTTGCAATACACTGGCAGAAACCCTGCAGAGATAAAAGCTGAACAGTGACTACTGGAAATATATATTCCTCAGAATATATGACTCAAATGAGAGAGGGTGCTTCTCTATGTTTAGATAAATGTTCAAATTTTAACCATTAGAATTTTATAGGGCCTAGTAATGGTTAACGGTGTGCCTGTGAGCTGGGTGTAAGCTTTTTCTCTACTTGTGATCAAGTCCAAGATATATGCACCTCTATTTTTATTATATCCTCACATTCAAAATTTCCATGTACCCACCCCCCAACTTCTTGGTATGCCTGAACAATGGGTAGCAGGTCAGGGACTAAATCCTACAGCAGTGCAAAAGGCTTCAAGATTACTTTTGTTACATTGTCCAAAAGCATGAGAATAATCTACCCTGGCTTCATACGTGATTGCAGCGTCTTTCACAGTGTGGAGTCTCTGGTGTTTAGTACACACATAATGAAGTGAAACTGTCACGACACCGGTACGCTATCTACGACAAAACGTGGAGAAACTGCTGGAGGGAAAACAGAGAACTTTTGTGAATCAAAAGAAAACCAGCAGAAGTCAAAGTAAATGTGTTCACTAAAGTTTAAGGTGAAATGATTCTGAATAGGCTGTATTTAGACTATATATATTGTATTAAACATATATTATATCCCCACAGTGACCAAAAGCACAAAACAAAAATGTTAAATCTTTGCCAGTAAATATAGTTTCCACCTTTACAAATGTTTCTATTAACTTTATTTCGATTTAATTAAAATAAATACTTCTGGAATTTTACCTTTTAATTAAAAATCACTGACTCATTTTAAACTGAAATTCAGCTTAATGACACGTCTCAAAGCGTTTGAACGGGGGCAAGAAAAGGCTCAAAAAGTAAGTATCGATAAAAGGACATTTTGTCGTTGATTAGGTTAATTAGCAGCAGGGTAGTAACACAATTAGGTATGAGCAGAGGTTCACTCATCTGCAGAAAAATGCAGCTACGAGTTGCGGAACAATTTAAGAATAAATGCAAAGGCTTTAAATATCTCATCATCTATAGTACGTAATATTATGAAAAGAGAATTTGGTGAAATCTCCGTGCACAAGGGACAAGTTTAAAAAATAATTATTGCACGCCTGTGATCTTCTGGCCCTCGGGTGATTCTGCATTAATAACAGACATGATTTAGCGATTTAGGAAATCACCGCATGGACTCGAGAACACTTCCAGAAATCATTACTTGTGAATGCAGGTCACAATGCAGATTAAAGCTCTATCGTGCGATGAAGAAGCCACATGTGAACATGATCCAGAAATGCCACTGTCTTCTCTACGCCAAAGCTCATTTAAAATGGACTGAGGCAAAGTGGAATACTGCTCTGTGGCCAGATGAGTCGAAATCGAAAAGTATAAAATTAGACCTTGGCGAGCATTGCCTACGTCACCTGAAACAGATGCAACATAGCATGAACTCTGACGGACTGTCAGATGAGTCAGAGTAACACAAACAAACCTGAAGTAGGTTTACTAAACAGAGATAAGAAGAACAAAGGTAAGATCTTTGTGTACCCATTTCACCAACATGTGTAGAACACACTCTTTCTAGGTATTAAACTGTGGTGCTGATGAAAAGGAAGAGTCAAGTTGTATAAAACGCTTCTAAAGAAAAATAATAAATACATCAATATAGCAGAAAATTGGATTTATTTCCTTTTTTGCTCAAGACATATATAACTCTTTCATACAACATAGCTATAGCTATACTATACTAAAAAATCCTATTAAATTCTACTTTTAAATACCTTTTATTTCTCAGAAACCTGTGCTGTGGATTTATTTATGTCTCTAAACATTATCTTAACGACCTGATAACTCCTTTCAAACAACCCAACATCCCCTACTAGTTTTTTTACTACCGTCCTTGTCATCGTTCCTGATGGTGTCGTCTAAGCAGAGTTGGTGAGAGAGACTCTCGCATTTCTATCTTTACCCTCCTGTTTGCCTCTTCAACCCTTTGCCTTGATGCCTATAATAAATACCTTAAATATTTTACATATGGCTGATGATTTACTAGCCTTTGGTAAATTTGTGGACGTGCCGGCGCTCTGAACCTGGTCCCAAGTCATTGTATATGAAAAAGACAAACCAAAAGAGAATGGAAACAACTCTTACAGCCATCTAGCGAGTTTTGAAAACTGCCAAGTGTATTTACCTCTATTTTTAAATTGAATTTATGCCTGTGTTTTTTGCTAAATGTATAAACACCAACCTGATGTGTCTGTGTTTAGAGCCACAAAACTTTCTATATGATCTGTTCTGAGTACAGTTAAGCTTATGTTGCACATATTTCATCTTTAATCCGTGCCTAAATCCAGCCAACTACTGCCGTGCCTAATGCTCCATGTCTGTAGAGTCGTGCCAGGGAGCCTGCTGTTGATATGTGGCATCAAGTCCACTGCTGATCCGGTTGATCCTTTGATACAGTTGAGACAGATAAGGACAAAGAAGGAGAGTCGGACTGCAAGAGAAACAAGCGGACAACCCCAGAGGTCCACGCACAGACAGAACAGAGCAGTTTAGGAGTTATTCAAGGGGACCTACACATTGCTAAAGTAAACTAACTAAATAAACACATTAAAATTTTGACAGTAATTCCTCTTCCATCATGCCTTGATCCCTGTATATCACTCTCCAAAAAATCCTATGGACATATCATGACGAGACCATCTGAAGGATCAGTAATAATTTGGGGCAGATCCCAGCTCTAACTCCCCACCTCTTAGCTGCAGTAATTAAACCATGTGCGCTACGCTCACTCATTCTGCCATCAGTCAGCTCCATATGACTGCTAAACCCCATAACCCTGTCCATGGATCTTCTGTGTTGTGCTTGTTCCACCTGCAGCAGCCTCTATTAGCCATAATCATTTTGCATCTTTTGCTGTATACAGACTCATGAACTCCTGTGCCATTACTCTGTAATGTTTCTCACAAATATTTTTCCCCAGTGAGCATCACGAAAGCACAAGCTTTTTAGATTAGAGGCCACCTACTAAGATGTTCCTTGCACTGATCTGCTGAAACTTCTGATAATTTCGACTGAGAAAATATGGTTCTGCAAAAACTGTAAACAGTAAACAGACTGTGAGATGGAAACATGTTGCAAAATAATCATAGTAGCACTTATAGTATCTATGCTTCCTTCTGGACGGATGTCACAAACTATGAATATTGACGGCCAAGGATGATGCGCTTCCACGGCAGACGGAGGTACATGCATCACAGATGAAAAACAAAACTTTGGAAGATAAACTCTTAGATATGGAGATAAGATAATGAGTAAACAAACTCAGGCAATACTTACTTACATAAAATACTTAGGTTTGATAGTGAAACCTTAACCAAAGGGGGAAACAACAGGCAATGGTGCCTGGGCAAACAAAAGACATTTTGTAGAGGAAAAAAACAAGTGAGGTTATACAATGCATCAAAAGTGTTATTTGGTTCGCCAGCTGCTGTGGACCCTGGGGATATGACACAAACTGACTGCACCTGCAAGACTAGTGGTAATATGCAAAGAGTGAAGCCACATCAGCTTCCCGGGTAAAACACAAGATTTCATCAAGGAGATCAAACGAGACAACAGTAAGAGCAAAACAGAGCACACTACAGTGACGGCGCTTCGTCTGGGTGTTGTAGTTGTTAAACAACGCAACTTTAGGGACAGTTCTAAAAAAAATTAGTTATCTTCAAAATGAGGGTCCAGGGATATTTACTGATTAAAACAATGTCAGCTATATTACTCCTTTGTTAAAATTAAGGTGCAGAGATGCAGGGCCTGAAGATCACAGGGATTCAATACAAAGTTTTGCCACTGTCGCTTGCGCACAGAGATTTCTCCAGATTCTCTAAATAATTGGCTGATATCATGCCCTGTAAGTGATGACGTACCCAGAGTGTCTGTAATTTTATGTTAAGGGAAATTGTGAATGTATTTCTTTTTTTTCTTTCATTTTTTTTTTCAAATTGGTGACCCTTTGCCCATCTTTAGTTCTTATATACTCTGCCTCTTGATTAAAAGATGCTCTTTTTATACCCAGTCGTGTTATTTGTCTGCTGCCAGTTGACGTAATTAGTTGCAAAACGTTCCTTCAGCTGTTTCCTTTCAGTACCACTTACTTTTCCAGGCTTTTGTTCCATCCCATCTCAACTTTTTTGAGACGAGTTGTTGCCATCAAATTCAAAATTAGATTTTTTTTTTTTTTTAACAAAATAGTGAAATGTGCCAGATCTGATATGTTTTCTATGTTCTATTGTGGATAAACTCTGGGTTTATAAGATTAGAAAATCATTCTGTTTTTTATTTAAATTTTAAACAGCACCATGACTTTTTTGGAATTGGGGTTGTAAAAAAAAAAAAATATTAGCAGTGTAGTTTGCACTTTTTATTTCAAATTTGAAGATTTGCTGTCACAGGAGGGAGAGCAGATTGCATTGATGTAAACAATGATACAGGTTCCCTAGGAATTGATTACCTTGAACAACTGCCAGTAGATCAAGAGCAGCCTTGACAGGATGGGGGAGATATCACCCTGAAGCTCCGAGTTAGAGACCTCTGTCCGACACTAAATCTACCTACAAAATCTGACTTAAGAGGAAGGGGGATCTGACATTTCAGTGTGCGTGCGTGCGTGTGTGTCTGTGTGAGTGTGTGTTTGCGTGTTGGGGGAAGGGTAGATGGAGGAGTGGGGGTTAAAGTGAGAAAAAAAGTGAGACAGTGACAGACTGAAGAAAAAGTGAAGAAAGGGGGGTGGGGATTGGTCGGGTGCAGTCCCCCCCCCCCCTTACAAAAGAATATATATGAGTCTAAACCTCATCATTCCACTTTAAAATATTTACTTTTAAACATGAGTTGCTCTGAATAATTCGTGCACAGTTAGTGCAAATGACGATCTTGTTGGTTGGAGTTAGGGTTTTCATTGCAGTGACTAATAGCGCTTCACAGTTTTGCCCTTTTCAGTAGGATCTGCCCTCAGCTGCTAAACACACACAAGCCCTCCTCTGTAGCTGCGGCTGACGTCAACCGTCACTTAGCAACAGCCTTTTGGTGTAAAAGCAGCAGTGCTGACACCGTTTTCAAAAGAGGCGCACACAGAGAGACAGAAAGAAACTCAGAGAGAATGAGAAACAGATACTGAGCGAGAGAAAAGACGAGGGAGAAAGATTGCAAGGCAAAAAATGATAATTGTAAGAACGAATCACCAGCAAAAGCTGAAAACACTTTAAGAACATTGGAGGAAAAGATTAGGTTATGTCAATAAAGTTGTCTGGAGACTATTAACAGTCAGTAAAACCCATGGCATGTGCTCTTTTACGTTAGACTGAAATTTATTACATCCTTAACCTCTCCTTCTCCACGCTTAAATTCTCACAGGGGGCTCCCACCATCTATGTCACAGCAGTCAAATTTAACCCTACCACGCTGCTCACACACCATCACTGGACTGAGCAAACAGCCAGCACGTGAAAAGTTCAGCTACCTCAGCCTGAACCTAAAAAGCAACGCCACCTAAAATGTTTGAATTGTGGGGAATCTCGTGGTGTATTTAAGAAAACCTGAGCAGAAGCCAAGATATGCAAAGCATGGGAGGCTGGCACAACAGTTGCAGATTTTTTTTTTTTTTAATGGCCCAGATTTATCTGATGGCAATGGCTCCGCATCGCTCTGACCAGTCCAACATTCTGGGCCTCAACAACACACAAACTCAGCACAAATAAGCTTTGTATAGATAATAATACAGGCTGAGACAAAGTCGGGACAGCACATTAAGGCTCATTAGAGACAAATAAGAAACAGGGGACATGCTGCCATAACTAATCCCTCAAATAACTGTAATTTATTGTTAGTCTTGTAAACAAAATGTTAAAAAAAATACAACAACAACAACAAAAACCAAAGAAAATAAAACTATAAATTCATAATTTTTTTTCAGCCCCCTTTTAGACAGTGACTCCTCAGACACCAGAGTCATTAGGCTAAGCTCTGGTAGACCTATCATGAAAACTAAAGAGCTGCAAGCTAATTGCTGGTGATCATGACGCAAACCGTTTCCAGGGCAACCCGAGTTTTGAAGTACCCGCTCCAGCATTTCCTCATCTGTTTGCACTCACACCAGCAGGCTGACAATGCAGTCGCTGCATCCTGTTTCACTCTGCGCCTCGCACAAGTTAACCCTTTCTAACACTTCTGCCGCTGCGATGAGAAATTAAAAGCAGCTACGCAAACTAGTTTTGACTTTAAAGAAAGCGGGCTGGGAGCAGAATTCACAGAAGCTATCACGGCAGCCCATCTGGATCCAATCCCAAAAAGCAAGAGTTTTAACCAGTGCAATTCCCAACTGGGGCTTGCAAATTATACACTTTTCAAACAGAAACACCTGAAGAATTTCCATCACTCATACGGACAATATTACTGATTAATTTAATATTTATAAAATTGTTACCTATATTATGAAAGCTACCTGTGGAATCAGTGAAAAGTTGCTACGTTGAGAATTGGGACATCTTGGTCTTGATATCGCAACTGTTACACAACCTCCTAAACACACAGTTTACCCCTCATGTATCACTCTCCTTCAGTTCAACAGAGGCTCAGCTTGGCTCACAATTTGTCCCAGAGAATTATCACTTTCGCTAAAAATGGCTATTTCCATTTCAATTTAGAAACCAAGAAAAACACAATTCCTATATTTGAAAACTATTCTTGTCTGACTTGGACTGAGAGGGAAAAAAAACAATGATTAAATTTTTTTTATACTACACAAACACGTCTACTATTTTATTTTAAATTATTTTCTAAGTTAAAAAAAAAACAACAACATAAAACTACATATCAGTGCTGTCTTAAGTGTTCACGATGCATCCTCTGTAAATATCAGGCCCCGAGTGGCCCAATCTCAGCCAATCAGACTTGATTTGATTATCTTTTATACAATTAAAATATGAGATATATATGCTTTTTTCATACTTAATACCAAATTGAAAAAGATGCAATGACCAGGATTAAATGTGTATTGGAACACAAAACAGTGCTTGTTTCAGCATGCAGTCCACACACACACACACACGCACACACACACACTACTCCTGAATTTAATATACATTGCTCAGACAGTGTTTCAGTTTTGATATAACAGCAAATCAAAGGGGGGGAAAACTAAACGTGCATCAAGGGTTTACATCTCCACAAACAACACATGAAGAGGCTAAAGACGCATAACAGTAAAAACGTACGTTTTTCACCACGATTTGATCTGTAGATCAACTGCATTTAGGCCCGAGCAGATTACAAGCACTGATTCTCCAACACATACGTGACTGCTTTTCTGAAAATACTGATAAGGCAGGATTTGCTCAAAGTAAACATTAACTTACACAGTGCTTACAGAATTAAATAAACTGCCAGCAAAATATATGCATATATCAAAGCAAAGTATAATTACAGATAAATATATAATTTCTATATATTTTGGACCTTTATGTGATTTTCTGAATGAATAAGTTGATATGAAGTAGACTCTTTTTTTTTTGTGGCACCTTTTTTCCACCAAAACACACTTCATACTGCACACTGCCTAAAGACTGAGTGCTTCGCTCTTTCTCATCGCTGCTGGAGGCAGACATTATATACTACCAGGCAATTAATAAGACTTGTAATCCCCCCCCCTTCTCTGCAATAACCCTGTTGTACGTCACTTGGTTGTGACGTCAATGTTATATCATTCCACATGGCTTTACAGCAAGCTAACGTGACAGCTGAGAGCTGCTCTGCGTTTTCGCTGCTCTCCCTCCAACCTTTCTCTCTACAGCCTGCTTCTCTGTTCCTGTCTGCATGGTGGGGGTTGCGCTGATGGGAGGGGGGGTTAGTTAAGTGTATTATTTACTTCTTCTTGCCCCCGTGAAGTGGTAACCACACATAAAAGGGCTGTCTCCCTGAATTCAACACTGGCCTGCTAATACAGCCTCTGAGGTCTTAGTCATGAAGCAGAGCTTTTAGATTTCTGCCATGAAAGCCCAAATACATTAATCCTACTTTAAAAAAAAATTAAGTCTACTTTACTCTCTCCGTCTCAAAATACCTCAGTTGATCTCACAGACGCACGCTGACAGAGAGGGTTGGACAATAAAATCACTGTTTTGGAAAAACAGTCATTGGAGATAAATTATTCTAAAGGCCCATAACCAAATATGGAGCGGTTAATATAAATTTTCACTTGGTTTGTGGGTTCTTGGGTTTGTTTGTTTTTTCCATCCGGTGACCCTTATGACTATTAGACAGTCTCAAAGTGCAAGACTGATCCCACAATGAAATTAGCGAAATATAGTTTTTACTAAGTCAGATTGAAATCATTGATCTGTTTAAAATATCTATTAAATAAGAATTTAACACACACAGTTAACATAGTAAATCAAAGATTCTGCGATTGCAGTTAACCCACAATGCTTTGGCTGTGCAGATTTTGAGTGACAAAACGTAAAACTGAGAGCACAAGTTAACATTAACTGAAACTAAAACTAAGTCTAAAATTCATAGCCTGAATTTAAGGTGACAGCAACCACAAAGGGTTTTCCTATCTTGTCAATCTGACACATTCAAGGATCACACATTACAAAAAATCGTGTTCTCAACTAACAACAGAAACTGTTCCCATACAGTCACAAGCAGCGAGAGCTGAGAAATTGGCTTTCAAGAATAGTAAAGTAGTTTTTTGACTCAAGGTGAAATCCTGATGATGTCCTCTCATTTTTGCATTTGCTTCTTGCCCAAAGAAGCGCTGACACTAGTGCAGTTGGTACAATTCTATTTAAATTGTAGAGTTGCGGTTGACAAAAGATTAAGTAAGGCTGTAACGGCAAAGTCTATTTCATTTTTATGCTTGCCCACTACCTGAGAGTATTTAAAAAATGACAGATAAAATTTACAAAGGTAGTAAACAGTATACAGTTAAAATAAAAAGTTCATGATTTGAGTGGACACGAGTGGAACCGTGAATGTGCTTAAATGTCTTCAGAGTCGGAGGTGTTACGTAGCTAACATATTACACCTGTTTGGAGGTTCAGTCTTTTCAAAATAAAGCTCTTCCAAAGCCTGTCACTTATGGCAATGAACCAGTAATTACAAATCAGTAGTTTACTAAAACAAAATGCTTCCTTCATTTTCTTTGTATAACTCCGTCGTACAGGACACTTTGCCACTCCACATAAATGGACACCGAGTCAGAGAAGGCTTCAGCTTTTCCTGATTTTATTTAGAAAGCTTTACTTTGCATTTTAGATGCAGTATTGAAATGTATAAACTGATTCAGATTACACATTCAGACATCAGGTGATCGGATTTTCTAAAAGGTAATAATATTTGACTGGACATTCAATTTTCCATTCACAAACATGATTTTTCAATTCTTAAACAATTTGTCGAACCAGGATGCTCCTTTTTTAGCCAGTCATGATACTTGACTTGCTGTTGTATTGTATTCCATCAAATATTTTTTATGACTACAAACCTTTTCATTAATTTTCAAATGCCAACTTTTGGTAACTGAAATTAGGGACTGAATGATTGAATTTTTAATTCCAAATTTAATTGGGAACACAATTGTAAATCCTGATTTTTGCTATCTAATAAACCCATGTCTCCCAGTCCACTAGGGTCCGCTTCGGTCAGAGCGACATAGATTCTGTCATCAGACAGTGAGGGCAAAACTCCTTTCAGATATGCCTGCTGGTTTTTTAGGGGCTTTTCCTAGAGAATTTACATTGCAATGGACCAATTAAGCATGCGACCCAGGCACCGGACTTCAAAAAACTATAACAGGAACAGGAATAACTCCTCGGCCTTTGGTTCTGTCAGGACTGCAACGGAGTGTAATAGCAGTGCATACCCTAAGTTCAATTCAAGTTATTCTACAGCAACTCTGGAGTCCAAAATTCCTAACTTTACCTTTAAGAAACAACGGTGATGGCTTTTGTCTAAACATCAAAGAAATACTAGTTCTACACAATTGTTAACCAATTTCTGGTACTGTAATGTACCAGAAATTGGAATAATACCTTCAAGTGACTGGGGACTTTGTGAGCAATACTTGGTGGCTGACATAACACTTTAAAAGAAAAACATCTTAAAGCTTTAAGGTTAAAACAGTATGTTCATAAATGTATCCTCACATTTAACTCACAGAAGTGATTTGTAAACGAGATTTTAGGGGGGAAAAAACTAGGTTAAAACTGCTTTTATTACCATGTTTTTACTCATACTGTTCCACCTCCACCAGTGTAAGGCCCACGGTGGAAACACAATGCAAAGCAAGACAAATAAAATTTTGGGAGCCAGCTACATAAACAATATCTGCACACCAAAAAACTATGTACACTGTTTTACACAATTTAAGGAAAATCTGCTAGAATGTGCATATTACAGACAGTACTTGTTATGTACATACATTTGAGGTGTAAAATTAAAATAAGGCTTTGCATAATGAACCAAATGGATATAGAAGTATATATCTGTGGCACCTGTAAACCATCATTATAGTTCTATCTTAGTGATACCAAAAATACCAAAAAGAAAGATCAATGATTAAATAGTAGGGTACTTTTAAAAACAGACTTTTGTAATTTGACTACTTTGCAATTGAAAATAAAACTTAAAGAAAGAGAAGACAGGCAAAGAAGGCAGTAAAAAATGCCCTAACATAAAGAAAAATGATTTTTCTCGCTCATAAACAGTGATTTGAAAGAAGTTAAGAAGTTATTACTGTCTGACGAAAATATGTTGTGGTGTAACTTTAACAAAATCAGAGACGTTCTAGAAAGACACTTAAAAAATGATTTAGCACAAAATTATGTCTCTCCTCTCATGAGGCGTGATCAAAAAGTTTTGGGAACGAGCCCATAAAAGTCAAAAACCATACATAACTCTAATATGACCAATGATCCATGTCAACACCATCTCGTCGTACATCTCTCACTTTAGAAACGTTTGCTTTTTTTTTATTGCTTCCTGGAAGTCCAATTACCCTCTATTTCATTGTGCACTCTGCAACCTCATCATGGACCTCTTGGAAAGGACACACAGCAAAGAAAGAAATTTTATATAAACACGCCCGACATCTGGTGATAAGAGCTGGATATCTAGTCAAATGATAAAAGGAACACACTGGACCTGGCGTGTAGCCACAAGCATGTGCTGTGTAGCATTTTGTTTTCAACATTCATCAGGTAGTACATGAATTTGTCTCCCAGAGGCAGATTATAATCATATACCTTCTACTGTGAGGTCCTCACGTGTCTAAGACAGAACATCCAGCAGTAACGATCTCAAGCAAAGGGAAACACACGGTGCTGACTAAAGTATGATTTTTGGCCGCATCAACAGACGTGTTGCCATAGTTGCCAGATTCACTTCTCTGTGAACCTCAATACCATGAAAATCAAGTTAAAGGTTGGCTTTTTTTACATACTAGAGGAGATCCAGCACTCCTCAAAAAGGAGAAGGTGAAAAGGGAAACTGCACAAATTGTTTTTTAATATTTTATCTTTTTAGGCCCAGGCACATCTGAGCGTAAGAGCTGTGAGTCAGCTTCCGATGATGATTTAGGACCAAAAAAGGGAGCTACTTTAACAAAGCACGGGAATTTTGCTGGGTGAAGACACACTTTTTCCCCCACTTGAGGAAAAACCACACCGTTGACTACAAACAGGCTTTGAAGAGGCAGATACTATCCGCTGGTGACGTGCAACTGAAATATGTAAACAAATTACCCCATCGAGCGCTGCCGGAGCGCTCGCTAGTGGCGCTCCATGTGACAGGAAGAGCCAAGAGTGGATGGAAATAACTAATATGGTTACATAGTGATATACATTTTTCAGTGGTATTATGTGACATTATCGTGCAGACTTCCTACAAGTTACAATGTTAAGTTATTTTAATTATTGTTAACTTAAAAGCACTAAAGTTGTTATTTTATGCATTTAATTCAAATTTCCAGGGAAAATTCTTCTAATTCTATGTTTCGTCACTGGATATAATCTTGTCTCATTACTATTGCAATATAATGCCACAGCGGCTGGGATCTTGTTTCAATAGATTCACATTTCAAATTAGGAAGTCTGTCATCAGTGACATTAGCTCAGTGGAAAAGAAACATGGAAAATGTCCTTGATTTACTTACACTTATTGTAAGCACCAATTAAACATTATTCATTATCTGCTACTTATTGTTGTTAGAAACATGCGCCTAAAAAGGTATAAATATATATCTGACTGTGGTGTCTCTTAGGAGTTGCACTGTCTGAAGCTGCCTTTTTTAAGGGTATTCATGATGGAACAAGACTAATAACAATGGCGCGTTATTGAGAGCATATCTGCTAGTTCAATCATGACTTTAAAAAAAGCTTCCTACTATTGTGAATAGATGTATTGTAGAAAGACTAAAGGCTGTTTTTGATTTTTCTGACAGAACCCGCTAAAGTCACCAAACACAGGATATAGATGAGTCTCAACTTTGCAAAATTCCACTTGATGACAAAAAACAGCCACTGTTGTGCGCTACATCCTTTTCTTTCTTTTTTTTACACAAGGAGTATCATAATGTAAAAATACAAATAAAAAAAACATACGGAGAAATGTGACGCATCAACTGGAATGTCCTCTATCTGCTCCATTATTTTCTGCACTGCCACAGTTATAAAACGGTCTTTTATCAGAGATTTAAAAAAGGGAAGCTGTGTTTACATCATTATCTGTTTTGTTAAAGGTTGTTGGCCGTGGGTTTAAGCCCTGACGAGCCCCATTTCATTAATGGAACTGTTATACATGATGGTGCAAAAAGCACTGATGCTGAAGTTAGCGCTAATAAAGTACATAATAGTTCAAATCAACATGCAGTTTTGCATGATAGCATGCAACTGTGATCTGACAATGATTCTAATGTTCTGTTTTGAGATTTGAAAGCACAATTTGAATATCTTTAGTCTGACTCTAGTCGCACACTCATGTCTGTAGTTCTGATCCAGAGCATCTTGACTTGTGTCTGCATTGGGGTTGAACTTTAAATCGGTTTTCCCAAGGCGATAGACATTTTATATTGAAAACCACATGTTGCTGCAAACAGAAAAACAACCTCCTGTCTTTGCAACTGAAAGACAGAAACCAGTACCCTAGTCAGAAATGCAGAACTGTTATGAACTGAACTGTTATGTGAAAATAAATAACGTGTTTGACATTACCAATGAACCCTGAGTGTTTTTATCTGTCTCTGTATTTTATTTTTTTTAAATCTGCATCTGACACAGAAACGGTCAGGTCTTTAAATCATTAATTATTACTTATGTGCAATATAAAACAGACACAAACATCCCTGATAGCTCTTCACTACACACTCACTCACACATTGACAACTAACGGGCAATCCAGGCTTTAATTCACCTGACTGGCATGTGTCCACGCAGCAGATGGAGAGCACTTAAGCTGTTTGTCTCTTCTAGTCACAAAGAAAAACTCTTTGCTTTAGTGTTCACTGGAAGAGAGGCCAGGATACTGTGATGATAACATGTGGGAACTAAAGTTTATTATTAATTTGTTAATTTGCAATCAGTGTCCCGTTTTTACTTTTTAGCTGAAAGCAGTATTGCCCAGTAATTTTAAATTAAATTCCTATCAGCAAAAAGCCTAAAAACTAACTGCAGGCACACAGCGAGGCAACCTACCATGTAACTATTCACTTCTCCATCATTTTCAGCAACACACAAGGTGCATTCAACTTTTCGGTGCTCTGTTTGAGGCCTAGTGCAATGTGACTATCAGGCTTCTAACGGCACACAACACAATGAGGTTAAAAACAACTACTGGAAATAGCACAACTGAAACAAACTGGACATATATTTTTAGTTCTCTTATCATTTCTAACAAACCTCGAAGGACACAAAACAATGTGTGTGAACTGATGGCTTGGCATCCACTAAAGAATAGCACTGGCAACAATAATGCTGGCATTTGTCTACACTGCCTACACTTAAATTAAGGCGACGGGCGGCGTAAGCTGTTTGCTCCCAACATATTGCATGCAACCTGATAGTCTTCATTTTGTACGCATATCACTCCATGTGGGTGTATCAGTTTTCAGAAGTGCTGCAAAGTGGAAAGGAGCACCGCAGGCTCTGCTGTGGGATTGTGGACACTGAAAGATGCCAGTGCGCGCTTGCCATCATTTTGTGTTGTTGACTGTTTGTCATGTGGGACTGAGCCCACATCACTTGCTTTGTTGCTGGCTGTGCTGTTATGCTGCCAGGAGGATGTTGACGTGCACTTGCATTTTATGGCTTGTGTGCCACACGAGCTCTTCGGTGAGGACATTCCCACGAAAATGTGGAGAGACAGCACTGCCTAAGTTTTGTATCCGAGTGCACTTCAAACCAATGGTAGCATTGTGTTTCAGGGTTAAAATCGGGGTTTTGGCCATTTGCTTGACATTATCGATCACAGATTATTAGCATTAATATAAGAATATTATATACGTGTTAGAAGCAACCTGCAGCAACCATATTGAATTTGGAAAACAAATTCTACCAAAGTGACTTTTGTAAATGCTCTGTGTGGGCTTTAGTGATACAGTATTGTGCTTTCAACTTGTGCACATGTGCACTCAGAGTAGCTGTGGATGAACAGTGGGCCTACTTTTGCAACAACAACAACAACAACAGCAGCAACAGACGTGGTCCTGCAGGGGGGAGACCTACCTGCTCTCTGGATATACAGGGCAACGAAGGTCTGCGAGGCATTTTACAACTGCCATAATAGCTGGTCGACGTCTCCCCCAGCGACACGCAACTGGACCTTCTCCTAGGTCTGATCACAGGGACCTTTTCCTCCGCGCTGGAAATCCCACTCGGTGCTTCCCTCGACGGGTAGTAGCGGTCAAAGCAGAGCCCCAACAGGGAGCCAGAAACCCCCGCAAAGCAGGCAAAGAGCGGTCTGAGCAGTGCGGGCAGACCGCTCAAACTTGTGAAAGAAACAAGCCACACAACGCTGGCAAAAACCAGTATGAGAACACTGTGTTTGAGTTTTAGCGTTGGGATCAGCGTGAGCAGACCCACACATCCCAACACGAATAACAACCTGCCCACCATTTGCATCTGGTGCTGGTCCTCTCCCCATTGTAAAAACCGCAAGACCAAAAAATCCCCGAGGTAACACGATGCTGGCAGTGACACCAGCCAGCATTTGGTGCTCTCCTTCTTTTTCCTCCTCAGGTAAAGTGTCAGGAAGAAGAAAGCACATCCTATGCTGAATAAAGGACTGATGGACTGGGAGAAGCCCGACAAAAAAGTCCGCAAATCCCAAAGCGAGTCACTTTGCAAGCTCCTGGAAATTAGAAAGGAGACCGCGAAAATCACAAAAGCGCCCACGTACAGGGCAGAGACCTTTAACAGTTTGGAGCTGAGAATGTCTTCGTTGCAAAACCTGCACACGCTAAACAAAAATCCCCTCTGATGGTCCTGTTTCAGGGGGGTGACGCAGCTCTTCACATAGCCGTTCCTGAAGCCTTCTGAGCTGTTTACACTTCCAGCTCCGTCGTGGTGCCTTGTTTTACTGTGCAAAACCTCTCCTTCCTCCCGTGCAGCCATGGCTCGACTGTGGCTCCTCGTATCCACGCGAAAGTCCCCCTCTCCTGCTATTCACGCCGTATTAACGCTCAACTACATGACAGCAAACGCACTCCATGGTCACTCAAACGTGCTCCAGCACTTGGACTAAAGAAAGAAGGTGAGATGTTGTTTTTACAGAAATGGGGCTCTCTGTCGCCGGCTATAGGCCACAACTCACACTGCATGGCTTATTTTTGCGATGTGGAGCGCTGAGCCCACAGACCGAACCAATCCTGAGACTTTATAACCCAATATTAGCAGTGTACGATTAGACAGAAGAAGCTCATTAGAATATAATATAGCGAGGAAAACTGTTAAATTTCCATCGCAGGATGTCCCACAATGCAGTTTACTTGTTTTGTCTGCATCCCTTGTGTGCACGGGAAGTCTTTGTTAGTTCACTATTCATCTTATATGTGTGGCAAAGGCTTCATGGAAGTCTTCGCTTCATAAATAAACCCACTAACGCAGAGTTTCTTGTAGTGTTGACTCTTTCTCCTCTCTCGCTTATTATTAGATACAAATAAATGTAATTTAATTTAAATAAAATGATACTGCACGACGCCGAAATTGTTTTGGTCTTCTGGTTAAAATGCCATCGCTGCTTTTCGCAGTCGTTGGATCCATCGACTTGCACTGTGATCGTTTGGTTTGCCTGTCTTTAGCTCAATCGATTCTCGATTTTATCGATCTGATCAGGCTAAACCAAACAACAGTGAATATCACCCATTATCCACGGACGTAATATAGACATATACAAAATTATGCCGCTAAAACATTTAAGGGGCACTCGGACCATTTTTAACATTTATTATGTATTTATTTATTTTATTTTTTACAAATTACACAGCGTTTGTTAAAACATTTTTTTTGATCTTGAACATTTAAATCATTATGATTTATGTGTGATTTAAGTACTCCCTTAATTTTTTATTTATTTATTTATTTAGCTGTGGATACATCCACTCTCAATCAAGCGTTTGCTGTGGAGGAATTTTGGCTCACTTTTATTTGTAGGATTGTTATAATTCAGCCACACTGGAGGGTTTTCAAGTATGAATGGTCTGTTTAAGGTCATGCCAAAGCATCCTGATTAGATTGGAGTCTAGACTTTGACCTAGTCACTCCTAAAGAAAAAAAAATCCCCAAAGTGCTGGGGATCATCGAAATGTTTTTTGGGAAGTGTGAGACAAGCCTTTGTGTTCTTTTTGCTCAACAGTGGTTTTCCCCTTGGAGCTCTCCCACAGATGCCATTTTTGCACAGCCTCTTTCTTACTTTCTTACTCTGACCTTAACTGAGGCAAGCGAGGCCTGCAGTTCTTTAGATGTTGTTCTGGGTTCTTTGACATTAGTCAGTGTTCCAGACTGATATCAGAACAAGGGCAAATAATTTTTTCACCATAATTTTGCACAGTAAATTTCTCCTTTACTGCATGGTGAATAAAGTCAAAACAGGTTAAAATCCTAACTGCAAATTCCAAAGTGCAGCTTATACAAGTGTACTTTATTTCACTGTATATATTTTAAATAATGTCTGATTTAAACTACAAGTGATGAAAACAGATCTATATTCATATATAGATTCTTAAAAATTACAAAAATCTGCTGAATGTAGTTTTTTTAAAAATGTTATTTTAATGTTATTTTTTATGTTATTACAATTGTAAGTCTCACTAGGGACAAGGATTGCTGGTATTTATAAAAGATTAGGTCTTAAAAACCTTTCACGTTTTAATTCAACTGTTTTAGCATTTGTTACAAAACCATACTGATGGTTGTTTTTTGTAGCCAGCTTGTGAGCTTTGTTGTTTCTTTTTAGCTGATGATAGGCTTAGACATCTCTTTGAGTTAAAAAAAAAAATGACTTCCTGGTTCGAGCGAGCTGTGGTTAAATTACTATTACTGTGTAGAGATCACCTGCACTGAACTGCACAGAAGGCATTTCCCCATTTTCATTAATATGTCAAATGTGCAAAGAATGGCAGAAACCAAGAAATTGGCCTTTAAAAAACTCCTTTCCACTGCTAAGCATTGCTGAAGTCCCATGAATTAAACTGACAGTCTCAGGTTACCTTAATCATGCAGAAGAAAGTATGTTGACGCCATAACAGACTATTCTTAGAGCTGCTATTTCTGTCATTTTTCCACCGACACAGTAGAAAATCACATTTCATTAATAATATTAATAATGACTGCAGTTTCCTTTAGTCAGTCACAGAGCCCTTAAAGTGTTTCCCCTTAAAATGAAGGCATTTGTAATGTAGCCCTGATTGGTTACATCTTTGTCTCTGCAGCGGAGCTCAGTGGAAGGGCAAGGTGCAGACAGAGTTTGTTTAATTTAATAAACTGTGCTTTGCATGAAAATACACACAAGCAAAATGAATGAAAGTCAGCGCTTATACTGGCAACTACGATTATGTGAAATATAAGTAACAATGACCTTTTATATTCCTTCTTAAGCTAATCTGAATGGTCTGGCACAATATGACGTTACTGCCCCAAAAGTAAGCATGCCCGTTGAACAGGATATGTGTTAAATGCCAATCCTATGATTACTTATCATTTCCAAAAGGCTCATCATCCATCTGTATGAAGCAAACATGTATTTTGTTCCCTGGCTGGCAGGGCTCTTTGTGATAAGTGTACTTTGCTCTTAACTTGAGCCATAAATCTTCTTTATCAGCTTCAGTTTGAATTAGCGCAATAAACGGGTCTGTGGAAGTGGGAATTAATCAGTGTTGGGATCAATTTTGCCTACTGTGGCGTCTACAACAGATAGTTTGCAAAACAGCGTTGTGAAAGCCTGATATGACAATTTAATTCAATTCAATTATATTCATATAGTGCTAAATCACAACAATAGTTGTCTCAAGGCATTTTATAATGTAAGGTAAAGGGCTTAGAGAATACAGAGGAAACAGAGAAAACTCCAACAATCAGATGACCGCCTATGAGCAAGTGCTTTGGCAACAGTGGGAAGGAAAAACTCCCTTTTAAATGAAAGAAACCTCCAGCAGAACCAGGCTGATGGATAGGCAGCCATCTGCCATACTGGTTGGGGGTGAGGGGAGGAAGACAGCATAAAGACATGCTGTGGAAGAGAGCCAGAGATAAATAATAAGTGGTGTATAAACACATAGAACCTGACACCTCAAAAAGTAACAATAACAGTGCCACGTTACTGTACATGGGAGCATTATTCTTTTACTGGGCGTTATTCTGCCATAAACCTACTGACCAAATAACTGCTGTTTAACAGACTTTTAATGGGACTTGTCTATTCACCATCTGTGCGTATAAAATCACTTTCAGTCATGGAAATTATTAATAATTAAATAATTAAGTATTCAGATTTTTAAAAATATATCCTAATAGTCTCTTTGCTTTGGTGCTGTTGGCCATTGATTGATGCATGACTGAAAAGTGATAATAATGGGTGGATGGAAGATTCTGAGGCACTCATATGATTCACTCAAGTCTCTGCCCATCCAATGTGTTACTAAAGTAAACACTAAAACCTTCCACTGGAGGGTGCTGCATACTGTTATTGTTAAGGTACTCGTGTTTTAATTCGGGGTCCATCCATACACGCATTATCTATGCCTGAGCAGCTCTTGTAGGTGTAGTGTGTAGGTGGTTTATCAAGGTGAGATTAGGCAGACTTCAGCAGGTGGGTATTACTATTAAAAAACACATATGTTTTTGAAAGGAGACCTGTAGATACCCAAAGTCTCAATTAGCATGTCTATCAAAGCCATCATCATCACTTTTTCTTTTTTTTCTTTTTTCTTTTTAACCAAATTTTTAGTTAGCTTTCCAAGTTGACAAAATAATTGTAATTTTAAAAAAAAAATCTAAACTATAGTTTTTATTTTTTTAAATTCGTTGACAAATCTACTGTCAAAAAATATTTATCCCCAAAATGCTAACTTTAATAATTTGATTTTAAGTATGTGTTCCGCGTAATTTCTTACATAACTGTAAAATGTAAAATGTAAAATTTTATGGAATATGGTCTAATTAAATGTACTTGATTGGTATGCATTCAGTTTATACCCATTACTTTTTTCTTAATGATTCATTATTTGGATACATAAACTGTTGATTTTATATATTTCATTTGCATTTCACTCAACATTATTGCTTCATGTTTATGAGGGCAAGAATTATTTATTCATTGTGTTGTTTTAGTTTAATTTTAGTTAACTATAATGCCTTACTTACTTACAAAACAGCTTAAAAAAGTAAACGTATCTCAACCATAGAAACAAGGTGACAGACAACATACATAACAATATATTCATTTAAAGTTGGCAGTATAAGATTAACGGCCTTTCTCGTGTTATTGTTAAGCAGAAAGAGAGGACCAGCTTGTTAGATTTTCTTTTTGTTTACTGATTGATTTTATTTTATTTTATTTTATTTTATTTTATTTTATTTTATTTTATTTTATTTTATTTTATTTTATTTTTTCATTTTTTTGCGTTTGTGTTGCACAGGCGTTCGGTTTGAGCCTTGTGGCGCACGGTAGCAGTGATGTGGCTCTCGGTAAAGTAATCTTCCACGTCACTAGGAAGTAGTGCAGAGCCGAGGGAGTGAGAGCTCGCCTGCGGGAGCTTTTGAGAAATTTTACAGATGTAAATATCTCAAACTGCACATCGAAGGTCACCTGGGAGGATAATAGTCCTGCAGATAGGTAGGTTTTGGGACTTATTTTTAACCAACATGAGTGACATTTGTTTCGCTGTCTGGTGGTAACTCATAAGCTCGTTAGCTAACGTTACTGTCCTCCATTTCATTGCTAACCGAAGCAAAAGCTAAACTCCTGTCAGCTAATTCTTGATAGTCAGCAGTTGGTTCTGTGTTTTAACCTAGAAAAACCAGCTTTGGGGACAACTAACTAATAAAAATGAGCAAAACCTTGCTATTTTAGCATTTTTGTCTTTACGCATGTAACGCCATTTAACCTGTTAGAAAGCTTATTAGCTGCGTGTCACTATTTTTTGACTTGTTAGCTTATGCTGTTTTGTGATGAAGGCAACCAAGATTTTCCGTAAAAAGCAGCTGAAAACTTTGATCTGACTTTAATTTTGAGAAGTAATTGTCGTTTTCAGGTTTAATCCAGACGTAGACTGAACACCAAATCACCTGGTTCTCCAGGTTTCAGCTAGTAGTATGTTTTGCAATTCAGTTGTAGCTCTATAGCTAAATTCTAAAGCAACAGAAGTTAGCACAAAGTGCTTTACTGACACACTCATTTGTAATACAGGTCTCCTAGAACCCAACTAAAAACATGGAACTCACAAAAACAGACGGCAAAATAAAACTGCAGTTAAGGAGAAGCGAGAAACTAAGAATAAAAACATAATTAGATTTCAATATTGGTAAAAACATCCACACACGCACAAAAAGCAATGGAAAACATTTGCAATACGTTTGGCCAAATCATGATGAACTCTACTAAAAGCAGCTGAAATTGGGTATACCTTAGAGGTTCTTGTCCGGGAAGCCAGACTGCTTCATCGACTAGGGGCAATAACGATGGTCCAGTCACCTTAAGTTTTTAGGTGAGAAGATGGCACTTTGAGCAGTTGTTGGGAGGATGACCTCAATGACTTGAAGGCAAAATATCACAGATTTAAAAGATTTCGATATATAGTGCAACCAAATCCACAGAGGGCCTTAAGAATGTGTAATATAAGTTTAACATTTATCCAAAACTGTACCCAGTGCAGCTGAGCTATTAAGGGAGTGGACTGATGTGCTGTAGTTTCTGAATATCTACAAGAGAAATTCTAGGACAAATTTATCCTACCACAGATTACCAGGGAAATGCTATTTGGAAACAGAAAAAAATGTGTACAAAAAGGCAACAACTTGATCTGACTAACTCAAACTACCACAGCTTTTATTTCAGATATAGATCAATTATAAGTATAGGACTTTATCAAATTGTGTGTATAAAATCTATGTGCTTTTATCTTGTGTGGAAACATGTTGATGATCATAGTTAGCATAAACAAAGAGGAAGAACTGGCAAACGTATTCCATGAGATTAGGTTAGTTTTGACTTCACTGAGATTTTTTCACCAGTGTAAATGTTTTCTCCATCACTGACGAAATCTGTTCTTTTTCTGTTTTCATAGGTATTATCCAGTGAGCAACATACATTTGGATTCTTCTAATCTGATACAAGCACAGCAGCAAAATGACGGCTGCAGAGAACGTTTGTTACACTCTGATCAATGTTGCCTCAGACTCAGAGCCCCCTTCTGAAGTCAGCCTAAAGGCAGATCTAGGTAACCATTTGCTGTAAAGTTTAATAACTTACCTCAATATACAGTACAAAGGGAAAAATAGCCTTTCTCCACTTTTTTCTACATCTTAATGCATTTGTGATGTATGAGTGTTATTTTTATAGGCCATTATATAATGTCTGGTTTAGGGGAAAAACAGTTCAAATCTTTTTTTATAGATTAATTTTGATTCAAAGAAGCATTGTTGATGTATGACATCAAGCTTTGATCAGGATTGGTTTAACTTTTTTTGCATTAACGTGCAAATAAGTCAGTGTCCTTTGGGGGGTAAAACCTCACAACGTCCTTTGAGAGTTTTTGGTGAAGTTTAGTATCAGATGAATTTAATTCGATGAAGACTAGTTTAAATAATAACTGATTGCTATGCTAAATATAATAATCTTTCTTTAGAAAAGGGAGAGATCAAGGCCAAAACTGAAGCCTTGAAGAAGGTCATCATCATGATCCTGAATGGCGAGAAGTTGCCGGGACTGCTGATGACTATAATCCGTTTTGTGCTGCCGCTTCAAGACCACACCATCAAGAAGCTGCTGCTGGTTTTCTGGGAGATTGTTCCCAAAACAACTCCTGATGGCAAACTCCTTCAGGAGATGATCCTGGTCTGTGATGCCTACAGGAAGGTAATCTAAGTGATATACTATCAGCTGCTATAAACAGTGCATTTTTAAATATACACATCAGGTTACACTATTTATTACTGCATAACTATAGCAATGGGGGAAAACTAAAGGTTAAAAAAAATCAGTTCAGCAATTCTAATTTTAAATATTTCTTCTATTTCAGGACCTGCAGCATCCCAATGAGTTCATCCGTGGCTCCACTCTGCGTTTCCTGTGCAAGCTGAAGGAGTCTGAGTTGCTTGAGCCTCTCATGCCAGCGATCCGGGCCTGCCTGGAGCACCGCCACAGTTATGTGCGCCGTAACGCTGTCCTGGCCATTTACACAATCTACAGGTACTAGCTGCTAAATATTATAACGTATAAATTTTGAACTGTATTCATCATGAACAACAACCAGCTCTGTTTGTTTTGTAGGAACTTTGAACATCTCATCCCAGATGCTCCAGAGCTGATCCATGATTTCCTGGTCAATGAGAAAGATGCCAGCTGTAAGAGAAATGCTTTCATGATGCTGATTCATGCAGACCAGGTCTGTAGCATATTGTCTGTTCTTTTCTTACTGTTTCTACTTTTACTTTTAGTCATACAGTAAATATGCCAAAGGTCTATCTCACACCTTGTCATTCATGCATTTATATGTTGCAGGATCGAGCTCTGGACTACCTCAGCACATGTATTGACCAAGTTCACACTTTTGGAGACATCCTCCAGCTGGTTATTGTGGAGCTGATTTACAAAGTGAGTCACAGCTTGTGGTGGTCATATCTAAACCTTTTAGCACAATGGATGATTTCACATCCAAGTTCTTGTTGTTTTTCTTTTTTCCCCTCTGTTAGGTTTGCCATGCTAACCCTTCTGAGCGTGCCCGTTTTATCCGTTGCATTTACAACCTGCTGCAGTCTTCCAGCCCGGCGGTTAAGTATGAGGCTGCTGGCACCCTTGTAACACTCTCCAGCGCTCCCACAGCCATTAAGGTACGTCATCAGTGTTTCAGTGGTTGTGTGTATGTCTTGTATCATTTATACAGTGCTTTATACATTGTATTACGTTTAGATAGATTGGTATCTTTGCTTTATTAAAGCCTGTATGCATTCTGTGCTTTGTTGGACTCTAGGCTGCTGCCCAGTGCTACATTGATTTGATCATCAAGGAGAGTGACAATAATGTGAAACTGATCGTTCTTGATCGTCTCATCGAACTGAAGGAGCATCCCACTCATGAGCGTGTGCTCCAGGTACGTCTCATAATGGCTTTTATTAGTTTTTCTAGCACTTAACAAATAAAGTTGTTAGTGGCTCTTTCACTACAGAAACCATAAAAGGAAAGGAATGGTACCCAAAAGAAGTCTTTTTGAGATCATAAAATTTATTAGAAAATATACAAAAATTGTTATGTGTCAGTACCAACTGTGTTAAAAATTGGGTCTCACTAATACGTTTTCATTCAGGACCTTGTGATGGACATCCTGCGTGTTCTAAGCACTCCTGACCTGGAAGTCAGAAAGAAGACCTTACAGCTGGCGCTGGACCTTGTTTCATCCCGTAATGTAGAAGAGGTCTGTTGACATTTGCAGCTTTTGTGTATTTTTGTTGTTGCTTTTTTTGTTTTTGCATTGACACCTAGAAAAACTGGAATACAGTGTTAAAGTAGTGACTTCTGTCTGGCTGCTAGTTGGTGATTGTTTTGAAGAAAGAGGTGATCAAAACAAACAACGTAACAGAGCATGAAGACACTGATAAGTACAGGCAGCTCTTGGTGCGCACCCTCCACTCGTGTAGCGTGCGTTTTCCTGACATGGCAGCCAATGTCATACCTGTGGTGAGTTTCCTCTTATTTCCTTTTAAGATTCTCGTGATATCTTTAGATTTCTAAATATACATTTTTATCATAAATGGTCTTTAAAATAAAACATTTTCTATATGTTGATGTTTTACAGCTGATGGAATTCTTGAGTGACACTAATGAGGCAGCTGCTGCCGATGTGCTGGAGTTTGTGCGGGAAGCCATTCAGAGGTTTGACAACTTGAGACCCCTGATCATCGAGAAGATGCTGGAAGTCTTTCATGCCATCAGAACTGTCAAGTAAGTAATCCTGATGAGTCTAAAGAGCAGATGAAAGTCAATTCGTGGTTAAGAAACCATTGTATAGGCTGTGCTTGCTAAAGGGAAGTCACTACTTACTCTTTGATTGTGTAGCACTGTGATTGTTTATAAAGTTCATCACAATTGTCCTGTTTCAGGATTTACAGGGGGGCACTGTGGATCTTAGGAGAATACTGCAGCACCAAGGAAGACATCCAGAGTGTGATGACAGAAGTTCGCAGGTCCTTGGGAGAGGTATGTTTGTTCATTGTTGTCAGAATTACAAGTAACGCACGCTATTTTGATTAAAACGTTTATAATTGTCTCTCCCCGGGACAGATCCCAATTGTGGAGAATGAGATTAAGAAGGAGACCGGTGAGGTGAAGCCAGAAGATGAAGTGAGCGCAGCTCCAGCTCAGAAACTTGTGACAGAAATGGGCACTTATGTGACACAGAGTGCCCTCAGCTCCTCCAGGCCTTCAAAGAAGGAGGAAGACAGGTAAACACTGGACATCATGGAGGAAAAGCATTTTGCTAACACTGTATACCCTTCATTGTGCTGAATTTTCCATCCACCTTGCTCATTAAGAATTTGTTGTTCCAGACCTCCACTCAGAGGCTTCCTAATGGATGGAGACTTCTATGTGGCAGCTTCTTTGGCCACAACGCTGACCAAAGTGGCTTTGCGCTATGTTGCTCTTGTTCAAGATAAAAAGAAGCAAAATGTAAGTTATTCTTCCTTCATTTCAATAAAAGCACTTTTAATAATTTGCCCTACCTTTGCTTCTTCTGACCCCTGCTGTCTTGGTGCCCCCCCTTGCAGTCTTTTGTTGCAGAGGCCATGTTGATCATGGTCACTGTGCTGCACCTGGGTAAGTGCTCTCTGCCCAAGAAGCCAATTACAGACGACGATGTGGATCGCATCTCACTGTGCCTGAAGGTCCTGTCAGAGTGTTCACCACTTATGAATGACATTTTCAACAAGGAGTGTCGCAGATCCCTGTCACACATGCTGGCTGTCAGGCTGGAGGAAGAGAAGCTGTCACAGAAGGTAATGAAAGTTGACCTAAAACTCACCAACCTCGTTACACAGAAAATGAGCAAATTTTTGGTGCCAAATTTAATACGAAACCTGTGATATGTTTATAAGCCAACTTTTGTTTTCAAGAGCCTACACCCTGATAGGTCTAAGGAGGAGTGTAGTAATATCACACCCCTAGATGATCATTTAAACCTGATGTGTATACACATAAGACTTTTGGGACTGATGGAAAACTTTTTTTTTTATAGTGCACCAGTTTCTCTTGACAGCAGCATTGTCTCTGTCTTTCCAGTTTCTCTTAGTTCTGCACAATAACATCTGTTTTTATTCTCTTTCTGTTGAACAACTGTTTCTTATGTCTTTTTTGTAACTTGCTATGCTGTGTTATTTTCACTATACTAGACTACATTATAGATACTTTTGTTGTTGTTCCATTGGGGTTGTTATTTCCTCCAAAAATAACCACATGTGTTTCTTCTTCTGACTACAGAAAGAGTCTGAGAAACGCAATGTAACGGTCCAGGCCGACGATCCAATATCCTTCATGCAGCTCACGGCCAAAAATGAGATGACTTCCAAGGAGGACCAGTTCCAGCTCAGCCTGCTGGCTGCTATGGGCAACACTCAGAGGAAGGAGGCCGCCGATCCTCTGGCATCGAAACTCAACAAGGTGCACCATACTTAACCCCTAAAAGCCTTTCCATAAAAGGAAACTGGAAATTAATGTGAGAGATAATGTTGGAGTAGTGCTTTTGAACAGAAAAAGAGGGAAAGGGACTGATTATTGCTGTTTGCGTGCATTTCAAGTTTACGGCTTAGTCTAACTTATTTACTGTTCATATTATTTCATATTATTGGCAACATGGCAGCAACCGCTGCTGAAGCCCTTCTTGTGCACATGCTTTGCTTTTAATAGGTTATTAAAAGATAATAAACTAGTGTTTAGGGAGTGCTTGTACTAGGTTGTTTATTAATCATTAAATGAATGCATTTTGTCCAACTTAGGTGACCCAGCTGACGGGCTTCTCAGATCCAGTCTATGCTGAAGCCTACGTTCATGTGAACCAGTATGACATTGTGCTGGATGTGCTGGTGGTCAATCAGACCAGTGATACTCTTCAGAACTGCACACTTGAGCTGGCCACTTTAGGTTAGTGTAGTTTTTTCAACTTCTGTGAAAATATGTTTTTTTTCTCTCATTTAGGCTGTACACATTTGGGTTTCTACTATAATGTAATTCAACTTTCTGTCCTGCAGGCGATCTTAAGTTGGTTGAGAAGCCTTCACCTTTAACTCTGGCACCTCATGATTTTGCTAACATCAAGGCCAATGTGAAGGTGGCATCAACAGAGAATGGCATTATATTTGGAAACATCGGTAAAAGAATTTTTGACTATTTTTAGCATCACATCTCAAGTCACACCTTTTTTTCTTTCTTTTTTTTCTCTAAATGCATTTTTTAAATTAATTGTGGGGATGTCTGGATTCTTCTTTTCAGTCTACGATGTGTCAGGAGCTGCTAGCGACAGAAACTGCGTTGTCCTCAGCGACATCCATATTGACATCATGGACTACATCCAGCCAGCCTCCTGCACTGATGCAGAATTCAGACAGATGTGGGCAGAGTTTGAGTGGGAAAACAAGGTAAACTTAAGGGGTTAAAACACATTCCTGAAAGCTGACTCGTTTTGCAAAAAGTGGGACATGTTAAAAGTTCTCTCTCTCTCTCTCTCTCTCTCTCTCTCTCTCTCTCTCTCTCTCTCTCTCTCTCTCTCTCTCTCTCTCTCTCTCTCTCTCTCTCTCTTTTTTTAAATGGGTTTAGTTGATGCACATTCAACTAACATTGAGCACTGATTGTCTTTTCTTTATTGTAGGTGACAGTGAACACCAACATCACTGAGCTGAACGAGTATCTCCAGCATATCCTCAAGTCCACCAACATGAAGTGTTTGACTCCTGAAAAGGTTGGTATGAGAACATTTTGTAAACCACAGACTAAGGAAAGTAAACAACCTTTTAAATCTTGGCAGCTTTCCCAAATACAAATAACAAGGGTAATTAAAATTTTTGGCACCAGTGCACATCGGAAAGAATCATTAGCGGCCGTATAGCAGGATAGTTTCTTGTGCTGACTATATAAAGAATATATGTAAACATAAGACATGCCAGTGCTTCCTTATAAGATGAATGTGCAGATACTGTGATGTTGTTTGTTGTTCTTAACCAACGTTCTTCTCTCATAAACAAGGCTCTGTCTGGCTTCTGTGGCTTCATGGCGGCCAACCTTTATGCTCGTTCTATCTTTGGAGAAGATGCCCTGGCTAATGTCAGCATTGAGAAGCCTTTCCACCTGGGGCCCGATGCACCTGTCAATGGACACATACGCATTAGAGCTAAAAGTCAGGTAGGTCACAGCTGCCACACCGTGAACTCTTAAGAATCTGAGAGGTAAAGGCTAGGTGGACTTTATTTCCCCTCAGTAAAGCAATGCATCCATTTGTAAAAATATCACATGACTGATTTGATTTGAAATAATTGATCAGTTCTGCAAGTATTTGCACAGTGACACAGTTTTTGCCTCTCTAAAGTACCCCAAGTGTGGACTTTCATCCTTAAATGCACGCAGTTAACAAAAAATTTGCATTTATTAATCTCCAAATGCTGATGGATTTCACTGTATTTTAGATATGCTAATATGTAGCATGTGTCGCAGCTAACCCTCTTTCCTTTGTTCCACAGGGGATGGCCCTGAGTCTGGGTGACAAGATCAACCTCTCCCAAAAAAAGGCAAATGTCTGAAACAGCTGCTGTTCTGTGTCACCTAACTTACTGTTTGATCATCGTCATAGCAGATATGAACTATTATATGGTCAGTTACTTCTGTGCTCTATATTTTTTAACATCACCTCTTTCTGAAAACTACATCTCAGCAATGTGCTTTCGCTGTCCTGTTTCATTTTCAATAAATGTATTGAAATAATGTCCAAAAGATGCTCTGTGGTGTTTTCATTGAGTTAAGAGCCTTTTTTTCTTATTAAAACCTCATTATTTTTTTTTTTTAATTTTTTTTTTTCAAAATAGTGCAATTTACAAATGAAACTTAAGACAGTATATGCAAAAGATAGGGAATTCCAGTTCAATTCAGTAAGAAAAGGGTAAAAAAATTCTCTAGTACCTCCCAGAACCACTAAGGTTCATATTGAATTTGATATTCTTAAAGGCATAAGACGGAAAAACATCCAAACTAAAACTATGATCTTTAAATAAGTGTGTACCCTTTTTATAGGGTCAGTATAAGGCTTCCTGGGGTGACTGTTGATGAGATTTGGTGCTTTATAAATAAAATTGAATTGAATTTTGGAGATGGCAGGGAGGAGCAGTGGTTAGTAATAGGTTTGAATCAGCTGGCTGGAGCCTTTCATTGTAAAGATTCTAAATTGGGCATAGGTGTGAGTGTGACCGGTTGTCTGCTTGTCCCTGTGTTATCCCTGTGACAGATTAGCAACCTGTGCAGGGTGCACCCCACCCACTGTGACAGCTGGGAGCATCTCCAGCACAACGGTAACCCAGAAATGTAGTTGGACTGTATGCCTTCTTTTGGAAAATATGGAAAGTTGTGCTGTACCTGCCTTAATGTGCATGACAGTAGATGTTTAGTAATAATCTTTAAAGAAGCTGTTACAATTACCTAAAGGACGTTGTGCCCCAAAGTGAAGAGAGTGTCTAGCTTGTGATGGTAGCTCTGGGATCTAATTAGAATTCCTCAGATTCCTTCCACAATATCTCCCACAGTGGGGTAACTGATTGGAATTTGTACTGCCAGTACCTCTAAACTGACGACATCACCTTGAAAATGTCTGTCTACATGCATAACCTGGGCAAGAACATAAATTCTTTTAACCTCAGGTAATATATTGCCAAGATTTGAATTGAACTCTGAGCCATCTGCAAGTTTCACTGTCAGCGTGATAATGAGATGGAGATAGATTAGTGCTGGCACAGGCCTCCATATTCCACTCGCCCTCCAGTTTATTATTTATGAGTAAAGGGATATTTCTGGCAGTAGGCCAGATTAAAGGGTCACCACCCCAGTCATACATTTACAGTATCTGTAAAAATCTCCCCCCAGGGTTTTTAGATAAAGGCTGAAAGGTGGCGTTGAGGTCAGACCTTCAACTGTGAAAATAAACAGCCAACTCCAACTGCCGTGTGCACAGCACAGACTGTCTGGTTCGGGTATAGTTATTATGAGAATCACAGCTACACCTTCTAACACAAGGCATGACTTTGGCATTGTGCTTTTGGGTGACTTTCTTGCTTTGCCACATCAATATGTAGACACAAAGTGTTCATGCTAAACACAGGATCACTGTCACAATTCCTCCAAATTTTAAGAAGGTTTGGGTGATATAATATTTTGTATTATATTTTAAAACCACTCTGGTACGACTGAAACTGACAGCACTCACCATGTAAACCATTTGGAGGGAGTCTTGATGCATGCTCAATCATCCAGGAAAGTAAATCTCCAAAAGTTGATTCTGCTCATCTGGACGTAGCGTTTTGTGGGAGAAACGTTTCGTCACTCATCCAAGTGACTTCTTCAGTCTCAGCTGACTGCAGGTTTCCCCAATCTTATAAACAGTACATTTGTATAATGACTTCAGTGGGCTAGTTTCAGTCATTCTGCAAATGTACTGTTTATAAGATTGGGGAAACCTGCAGTCAGCTGAGACTGAAGAAGTCACTTGGATGAGTGACGAAACGTTTCTCCCACAAAACGCTATGTCCAGATGAACAGAATCAACTTTTGGAGATTTGGAGGGAGTTTTTTTTAAGGCCCCGCGTTTTCTCTTTTCTGACACCGGGTGGCGCCACGGGTCCCAAAGCCATGTGGTGTTTTATGTTTTGTTGTTGTTGTTGTTTTAATGCAGTTAAACATTGGATTTAGCACGAAGTGAGACACGATTTACGCGCTGACAACACAAGTAGGGACTTTTGCGCAATGAAATAAAAGGTTGTAATTTAGACGAACTGGTATGAGTCCGTTTCAACAAGGGAAAAAACAAAAAGAAAACACAAATCACAGTCCACCACTTTCAATTTCCACCTGCGTGATGAGTTATGACGCCGCATATAAAGTGCACACATGTGCGCATTTTATAGTAAATTGCGGGGCAGCAGCAGGCGTGTGTGCAGCGTGCAGAAATACTCCTGCAAACATCACTTTTACTGCATTTCCTCCGTTTGCTTTATCTGTCCACAAAACCTATTTTTCCCCACTGTGCTGGAAAAGGTTTTTTTTTTTTTTTTTTAAATAATTGAATATTAAAATAAGTGATTTTTTTCTAATTAAATCTATCTAAAATTGGATGTCGCGCACAGCACAAATAAAATGTTTAAATCCGACTAAGCTGTGGAAATATTGTAGATAACATATCAAGAAACGTCACCCTGAGTTTGTTTTTTTTTTTTACAGTTTTTATTTTTTTATTCATTGGACTGAAAAGTAAAGAAACTAGTAACTTCCAGCATGTTTAAACCATATTTACGTTGCGACGACGACGGCCACGGGGCGCGTTATCGCTGCGTAATTGGCTGTAATTACAGCGAGCAGACAGCGCAGAGCCATTTGAGGACAGGAATGTGACTGCAGGGTGCATGATATTAGTGTCAGGGCAGAGCTGCAGAGTGGGTTGAGGTCTACTTGCGTCGGTGTGTGTGCGTGCAGGAGGGTGTTGAAGCAGTTTGCAGACTGCCTCTAGAAACAGCCCCTAGCGTCAGACATCAGTATTAGCCTGGCTGATTACTCTTAACTATCGGATCAGCATCTTGAACGGTGCAGTGTTGGCGAGCCCGAAACGCGGTCAGGCGTATGGACAGTCGGTGGTAGCTCCGATCGGGATCCCTCTTCGTTTACATCCCTACAACTAAATAAAAAGAGAAAGGGGGGCTGCTGCACAGGCGAGACTGTTTCGGCACGTAGCTGGCCTCTGTATCTGCGTTCCGGTGCCTCCAACTACGAGGGCCTCTTCAGTTTACAGGGGGAAAAGTGGGTGTTTGCTGCTTCACTGGTGTTTCGGCAGCGGCAGCGGCGGCGGTGTCCTCGATGGCAGGCTGGAAGGACGGCTCGGTGCAGGAGAAGTATCGCCTGGTTGTGGTCGGAGGAGGTGGCGTCGGGAAATCAGCCCTGACTATCCAGTTTATTCAGGTCAGTAGCGGTAAACCTTGCAGTTGAAGCGAATGTAAGCCTCGCTCTGATTTCCACGCTCGCCCGAAAAAACACGGCCAAACAAGGAGGGAGAGGCCGGACACGGGTTCCGTCCGTAAACGGACACCGGGGTCTGTTTTTCCTCACTACTTTGCCGAGGCCTGCGACTGTCGGACGGATGGGGAGGTTTTGGAGAATTAAACGTCTGTCACTTTAACGCGACGATTTCCGAGAGGACCACTTCCACTTTGCAGTTTGTACAGCCGCTAGTCATAAGAGAAAGGAAAGTGGGTCTTTGGAGCTTAAAGAGTTGTCCTATTTTCTTGTACCTAAGTTTCCCTACAAAGTAAAGCAGCGGATTTAGAGTTCGTGCTAAGTTGTTAGAAGTCCTGTGATTTTCTTTGAGAGGGGGTGCACTGGCCCACCAAGCCACACAATGTAATACTTCAAATAGAAGGATGCAAAAGCTGTACAACGTTGGTACATTGGTGTCTCTCTGTGTCACTCTCAAGAGGAAAAAGTGCGTTTGAGTTCTTTTTAAGTGCCACCAAAACGGATCCTCCAGATCTCACTGGAAATATGTGAACTAGACAGAGAAAATCCGTTCAGGTTGGGTGACTGTAAAATAAGCAGCAGCTGCACAAAATGTCCAGTGAGAGATGATTAACTTTTGTGCTCTGATGCAGAGTCTCACCAGGTCTGCTGGTTAACCTCGTTTCAAGCTGAAACCAAAGGCAAGCAAGCGCACTAATATAGATAATCTATAGAAATGAAAGGTTGCTTCCACCACTGTTAATCAGTTTTACAGCAGCCTGCTTGAAGAAAACTTGCTGGGTGTCACATATAAAAGGCGTGTAAACAGTTTACCTCCCTGTAATGCCTGGTTGCATTCCAGCACAGTGCAGACACTGCTCTGACCTTCCAGGCTTTCATAATCGCCATTTAGGAGAGGGCCCAAACACACACACACACACACACACACACACACACACACACACACACACACACACACACACACACACACACACACACACACACACACACTGTAAGAAAGAGATGACATTCTTTGCCTTGTGTGTGTGTGTGTGTGTGTGTGTGTGTGTGTGTCCCCACCATGGTGTCACTGTGTTACTGATGCTTGCTCTGGATTGCAGGAGACAAGACAGGCAGGCAGCTGTGTGTCTCCACACTGACAGACAATAGTTGGGGGGGTGGATTGTGAAGCTTGTGAGCAAATGTGTGTGTTGGGTGGGTGGGGGAGAGTTGTATCCTAATGAGGGTTCAAAAAGCTCATTAACTGCATACCAAGTAGGAAGGGATCAGATAGACCTGAACTGGGTGGAAACACTTGAGATGTTATGGTAACACCACTGGAATAACGCTGATAATGTCATTGTGAATTTTCTCATTTGTAGTTTTGCTTGTCATATGTAATAATCGTTTAAAACGTGCTTCATATATGCACGAGGTGGGCCTGGATTTAGTAATAAAGTTTTCTCTAAGGTCTCACAGACTCATTTCCAAATCAGCTAACTGACTGCTGACTGAGGATTTTGCTTGGATGTCCCCTTTTCAGTTAATCACCGTGTGTGTTTTTCTTACTGCCGGCTTGCATGTCTTGTGCCGTGATGGTGATAGAAATAGTAGGGTTAGGGGAGAACTGACAAACTCTTCAGAGGTTTCAAGAAGTCGCCTGCTGTGCTGTGTTGGGGTGGACCTGACAGCTGGTTGTGAAGTCGAGGCGATACTCAGAACTATGCTGAGTGTTGTGAGTTTGAGGGTGTGTGTGTGTGTGGTGGTGGGGTGGGGGTGGAGGGGTCGGAGGGTGTCTGAGTCAGCCTGGATGGGTTAATGGTCACGGACCATGTGGAATTTGGCCCTTTGGCAGAGGAAGTCCCTCTACTGCTGCTCTTAGGGCCTCCTAGTTCTGTATGGAAAAACATGACCTGCTTCCTGAATCACTGGAATTCTGTGCACGTGTGCGTTTGTGTGTGTGTGTGTGTGTGTGTGTGTGTTAGTTGTCACTTTGACTAGCACTAATTTTAGTTTTATGTGTTTTACCAAAAACATAAAATACTCGATGAAGTGACTGCAAGTGTCTCAAGTCTCAATATATCCCAAATACCCTTCTTTGGTTAGATTTCTCTTTAGCAAATGCTCTTTTTCCACTAATAGATTTTTCCTACATTGCTCATTAATGTGCTTTTAATCACCTTCATGGTATGAAATATTGCTCATAGTTTTAGCCTCAGCTGCTGGTGAAACAGGTTAACGTCATTTATTATCTTGTCAGTAACCCTCTGAGGTCAGAGTCGTCATCAGTGACAACTCCAACCCTAACCCTGACCCACATCCTGTACTATCAGAACTTGTTGTTCTACGGTTTCAAAAAACAATTGTTCCCTCAAGTGTTTGGAATTGGGGAACAAAAAAAAAGTTTGGATTTCTTTAGAAAAGTGCGGTGGGTTATGGTTAGGATTGGGGATCATGACAGATTAAGACTGTGACTAGAAGATCTACTTCTAATAAACCAGTAACAATGAGATATTTATGGTATTTTGTTATCTACTTCCATTGGATCCATATATTTAGATCATCCTCTTGTGGCATCACAGTTTAGAATTTTGTTTGTGTGCTGAAATGTTTATCGTTGTTGTTCGTGTGTTGGGGTGGCTGTGGGTGACCACAATGCACCAGCACAGTAGCATTTTTAAAAGCACTTCGTCAATGTGGCCAATCATCTGATGTCAGCTTTTATATTTATTCCGCGAGCACATTTTAATCACTTGCTAGTCCTAAGGTGTATTAGCTAATGTTGATCTTGAGGTTCCCGAGCAGCTCAAATAAAAGACTTTTTGGGGAGTCAGAACATGAAAGATGATGTCGCTAGCAATAACAAAGAGTGGCAGGTCCCTGGCTGCTGGCCACCCTAATGCCAAGCATTAGACTCAAGTTGAAATAGCGTTAGGATGACATAACATTGAGTCATCTGACAAAAGTTGTTGAACACTGCGTGTTGTTTAATGTGACGTCTGCGGGGCAGGAAGCATCCCAAGTAAGGGAAAAGATGACTCACATTAGCCATGTGAGCACTGCATGTGGGTTGCGTCTGTGCCTTTTTTGTGCCTGAAATAATGGTATATTAGAAACCCTTCTCAATTTACTCTGGGTTACCAGAGAAGCCGCCAGCATGAGACAGCTCTAGAAATGTTGAGGTGAAGCGTGGTGTTGTTTTCTCACATGCTTGCTAATATTAGCATGATGGCAGCCCCTGGCCATGGAGATTCATAAATGAGAGCAAAACATCCTGACTGATCAAGTCCAGACAGATTAGCTGAGGATTTATGTAGACCTCAGCTAGATTTACAGCTAAAGCACGTGTTCTCCAGTTTCTTTAATACACACCCTTATTACATGCATCTCTCATAACTTCTAAAATGGATTTGATTAGTCAGATATGAAAACTTTCAAGAGACATGTTGCCAAAAGTAGCAGCTCAGTAGGGGAAAAAAAGGCTGGATTATGAGGGCAGCAGCCCTGGTTGAGCATGTGGAGGCAGGATATGGCTGTAATAGTAGTGTTTGAGTAGAAATATGGAGGGTGCCATTTCAGAAACAGCCACAGGTGTCTGGGCTTTGCAACAATGTTTTGGTGAATGTGTGTTTTGAGAGATTGTTTTATGTATTTCCACACAGTGCATGCTCTCAGCCCATTTTTAAATACGGGCGGTTTGTAGCTTTTTGTAGGGCTTAGTCATATGCCAAATACCATACCAATGAGTGCAAACAGCTCCATTCACTGGATATTCTGACTGGTGTTTTTTCTTTTATAAGGAAGTTTATGTCTTTTTGTTATGTCTCGTGCAAGCTGAGGATTATATTTGCTTTCAGATGCAGACACGGACACCTGCAGACACCAGACAAGTAGTTATTTCTGTCTGCTTTTTCAAAGACCGCTTGAAATTTTCCTAATAAACTCCACTCGGCTTTGCTTTTATGAACTTTGGGATGCCTCCATAGGCAGAGGCGGTCATTTATCAATTGAAAAATCGATAGGTCAGCGGTTTGATACCCGGCTGCTCCAGTCTAGACATTGAAGTATCTATAGGCAATAAAGTGCTGTATGTGTGCATGATTGCATTGGCTGTGGTAAAAAGTTCTTTGACTGCTTAATTAAAGTAAAAAAAAAAGTGCTTTATACAGGGAAAGTATAACATTCTCCTAAAACTGACCAGTATAACAGTAAACTCATTTTAAGTGTAGGATGTGGCAGATGTGTGTGTGTGGGGGTAGGTGAGGAGAATAACTGTTTGTTTAACACTATTGAGTGGTCACACCTTGGCTTCTCACAGAGTGGAGCCTCAGTGAGAGCAAATAAGCCCCTCAGTAACTTTCACCATAGACTCAATATTGAGTCATCTTATGTCACCCACTGGTTTGAGATGGCATTTTGGCTGCTGGAGTCTCCATTTCGGAGCTTGAAGTGGACATATTAACAGAAGAAGATTGTGATAACTTGCTAGCTTGGTTAGCAAAGCTAGAGGTGGGAATTACTAAAACCTGCCATAAGAATGTTGCAACCTGTTCAGTCTCCTTGCGATCAAAAGTAGTCATGAGTGTCCAACACGCAGGTCTGGGCAACCGTTTAGTCACTACAAGTTGGAATTGTTTCTCCAGCCTCCGGATGATGCCTCTTATTTTTAAAACAAAATAGAAATGTGTATAAAATATTAGCAAAAGAAAATTTATCAGAAAATTATGGACTTCAAATTTCACGCAGCACTATCCCTCAGAAGTTTAATTGTAAACAATTGCCATAGACCTACTGTTTTTGCGAGCGGTTTCACAGCCTGTTTGTCTATGAATCATCAATCAAACAGACAATATTTGTGTTGTGTAAACAGCAGGCGGTGTGCACTCTATATCATAGCTGGCTGGAAAGAAAAAAATTAATAGTGGGTAGTTGTCATTCTGGTGGCTTACTGAGAGTCAGATTACTATAAGCGCTCAGTGCTACACTCGCATCAATACCTGTTTCATGTTTATGAGTTCCAGTAAGATTTAGACTGCTGGGTTTAAAGCAACAGTTTCCTTTCCACCTTCTCTGCCGTATTTGAATCTTTTGGTGCTATGTTATTCTCAGTCTTTATCACTTTTCCACTCAAATTCTCTGTTAACACTTTCCACTTGCTTGGGGTCGTTCTGTAAAGATGGCAGATTTCATGTTTTTTAAGGACAGTGGACCAATTCTAATATGGCACCATAGCCAGATGTGCTCAGGTTCTTTCAGTGTAACTTCATCCACTATCCCTTGCTGATCTTAAGCGGTCAATTTGTATTCTGCACTGCCGCTCTCCTTCACTCATGTGAAAACAATATGCAAGTCTACATACTTAATTATACTTCTTAATGTATCTCACTTCAGTGAATATTAAACTCTATCCAGATATAACCTGTAAGGCATACAGTTAATTCATAAATGCTTTTTTTAATGTGACCAGCCAAGTATGAATTCAGGAAATCATGTCATTTGTGCCTTTGTAGCGCTGCAAGAACAAATGTTGTAATGTATAGAGAAAACATAACTGTACACATGAATGCCAGAGGTTCTTTGACACAGAGAAACATCAGTTGTTGTTGCAGTGCACTGTTGTATCTTTACTGATGCTCACCGATGGCTGAGTGTCAAGCTGAAGATTTGTGCTGTCCGATTTGTCTTTGTGTCGTAGGCTGCTATGAGTATTTCAACATCAAGATCCCCTAAGTAAGACTTTAAATGCAGGGGATGAACGCAATCCCATTGCTGAAGTAATTTAGCTGTATCTGGCAAAATGCCTAGCAACACACCAAAGGAATGTACACGAGAAGAAGTTCAGGATCCATAAAGACACTCCCACCCATCTGGGAAAGCTCAAGAGACTAGTAGGTCATTCCCTTTGCTCCACGCTAATGAGAACCTAATGACTATCCAGGGAGGAAGACCACTGTTAATCAGCAAAAATTAAATGGGCATCACAGTCATTAATGCATTGCGCAAAACAATAGGAGTAACCTCTATTTTTGCACTTATACACTTTTGTTTTATTGTCAGGAAAGATCTGTTGTCAGTTACAATAACAATAACAGGAGTACATTTACATACATGGGTCACACACATAGTTTACAGTTTTCTCTAGCTCAGGTTTTTGTGGCCTTTATCTTTTTAACACATGCTGGCTGGAATCCACGTCCTCATGTTCCACACATCGATATCCCCGAACAATGGGCATCACTTATCTTCAATGGAAAGTGCGCTTCCTCATTCTGCATGCTTCTTCTGTATATAGTATGTGTTTGTTATAAAGTGCTTCTCTGTTCTCGTTGATTGTGTGACATCGAATTACTGCTCAGTCAAAGAAGAACTTTGTCTCAGGGCCGCACATATGATGCGAGTTCAAGAAAAATGCTAGCATTCTCTTACCTAACCGAGATCAGTCACACCCTGAGTCATTTGTTGCCTTGAATGTCAGAGTAACGGAGCAAATCTGCGTAAGAAGCACTGCTGAAGGTCTCAGTAAAACGAAATCAACAGAATATATTACATTGTGCCGATAACGTGGGAAAAAACGTTGCGTCAGTGATCGAATTTGTATTAAACGGCTCAATGTATCTATTTGGAAGTACCTGTTTTGCACACATTTTTTAGTTGGAGGCAAAGGTGTGATTTAAAATGTTCTACAAAAGGCAACACAGATTTGAGATCAGATAACACAGTTCTTCTTTCCGTCTCCCTCAGTATGTCTGTCTCTCTGTAGCAGCAACAAGCAAGAACCAAACCATAAATCCCATTAATGTAGAAACTAACAAAAGAGCTATACATACATACATACATACATACATACATACATACATACATACATACATACATACATACATACATACATACATGCATATTGGAAAAGAGAAATTATGGGGGAATTAGTCATAAACTCCAACAATGTAATTCATAAAATAGCATGCAATTACTGTTATGGTCACATTAGGAAAACCAGCGGTTGGAGACTGCAGCATGACCAAAGTTATTGTTACCGTACGCAGTGGATGCTGCCTCTGAAATGGTCACTTCAGAGTTGTGCAGTTACCATCTTATTACCTTTTTATTGAAAAGGTAATAAGATGGACTCAGTCTTCTCTCATTTTGTGATTGAATGAGGTCAAGTTGACAATTATATGCAGTCTTTTTGTGAAAATATAAAGATTAACGTCAATTTGATTGAATTCAGTTTTTTTTATATGCAAAATCACAACAACAGACGCCTCAGTTTGCTTTATATTGTAAGGTAAACCCCAACAATTAGACAAACCCTATGAGCAACCACTTGGTGCGACAGTGGGAAGGAAAAACTAGGAAGAAACTTCTGTCAGAAACAAGTTCAGGGAAGGGCAGCCATCTGACACGACAGATTTGGGTTGAGGGGAGAAAGACAGGACAAAGCTGCAACTAACTGTGAATGATTGTGATAAAAATGCAAAAGTCGCAAATTTGTTGCCATCTGCGTGCAGAGAAAGCTACATTAAAAGTAACTACTTCCATTCAGAGTCCAGCCAGAACCTTATAAATTTGAAACAGAAATTCCTTGACTGGAAGTGATTTAAGAATGGCAGTTTAACTATAAAATGACATAGGCACCCAGAAACCTTGATTTAGGTATGGGCATGCAGATAGAATGCAACCAGGTTGCCACCACCTGAGTCGAGTCCCCAGTTGCAAAGAGATGCATTGCAGATGAGTTTCACTCATCAGCACAGACTGATTCAGACTCGTTGCAAATTGTTGGCAAGTTTGATAATGGTTGCTGTCAATCCAAGAGGAACCATGATTGTTTGGAAACATTTTGCCAATCTGACCTCTGGGCAACCAGTTTGCCACTGTAACTACTTGCAGCTGGTTGCCGAATATGAAAAACTGAATGCAATCACTGAGCAACCAATTTTTCCTACTCACAAGGATGTTACTGCCATGTCACACAGACTTAGAGAACAATTAGTGACACCTGGTCACCACAGGTCGCTAGGGAAAAGTTGCTGACCACTTGGTTGGTTGCTGGTAGTGGCCAGCTAAAAAAAGGATTTATGATGCTGGACCAAAAACCACCTTGCTACTGCTTTTGTTGCTAGCAGATTGCCAAGGTTTTCCATAGTTTGTGACTTATCTGCTGGTGGCATAACTGTGGAAAACAGTGTTCAACTTCAAAGTAAAAGTTGTGCTGTTTGAAATGTGTTGCCTGAAGCTTTTCCTTTGAAGGCAAACATTCCGGTTTGTGTCACACTCTTCCAAGGTTTTACTTATGCTCAGTGGTTAGTTGCCAAGTGTTTCCAAACAAATTGCTGGTTTCCATGCAAACTACAGGTGACCAATTGCCAACCAGTTGTGGACTTCATATTTTTCTCTAGCAGTTAGAGGTTGCCAGGGGGTCGCTGACTAGTCTCTTACCATAAAGACACACTTGAGTTTGCGCCACTGTCCTGATGTCTAGTCTGTTAACTCCACCACTACAGTCAGGGCAACATCTATTATGAATATCTTCAAGAATTTAAAAAGTACTGGACGACAAACCAGCTTTCAAGTGCATGATGATTTCATGGTTAAAAAAAGGATAATTTGCTGTTTTGAATGGTGATAATTACACTATATAGTGACAAATAGTCCGAAAATGCAGCTTAATGTTCAAAAAAGTCAAGGAGGGTAGGATGAAGCAGGTGACAGCTATGATTACTGTTGACTAATCATTACTAATAATGAAAGCAAATAGGAGTTAGAAAACACGTCAGCGTAATTTGCAGGGTGTAAATATGAAATCAGAGCAAAGTTTGGCTGAACAAAGTAACTTCTCCATGCAGAATACATTATTAGTATTTCCACTGTCTGTAGGCCGGGCATCAAGCTGGCGTAGGACGTGTGCAACGAGCCATTCACACATCATCACCGTCAGCAGTGCCATAAATGACAGTCATTTAAAAACAGCTAATGTTGGTATGTTGGCAACCATGTCCACCCCCTTGGACTTTGCGAGTAAACGCTCGGAACATTGTCTCAGATTTCACCTCAAAGCTAGTTTCCTTTGTTAGGCTTACAGTTTTAACGCTGAGAGATCTGAGCAAACAGAACCCACCTGCAGCCTTATGTCAAGTTTGTAATGATGACAAAAAGGCTCGTGCGTCTAAGGTGTGATTCTAGTTTTGTTCATTTACAAACTGTATTCAGTTTAGGGCTGTGCGATATGACCAAAATCTCATATCCCGATATAAGACATCTATCGCCCGATAACAATATAAATTACAAAAATTTAACATTTTCTGTAAATTCTGTGAATCTAGTGTTTCCAGCTGGGCGTCGTGTACCTGGAGTCGAGTGTTTTAACCGATGCGTGAAACTATATATTTTTAGATATAAGTTTCAACGGCCGCCTTTTTCTTTGTAAGTATTTATTATATGGTGTGCTGCGGGAAAAAGCCTGTTCTAATGTTTGAGTCTAAGGTTTATTTTTTAGCACCTGACGGCTCTTTTTTGCTTCTCATCCGTAAATACTCTGCATACTATTTCACGGGGTTCCGTTTATTTTGAAAAGTCTCAACAGGATCTTGAGCTTTATTGTGAAAGGTTTATGTGTAAAATAAGCGGATACGGGATGGTTTTATCGTCGTTTTTGCTAACAACGCATAAAAACAGGTGCTTGTCCGTCTGTTATGTGGTTATATTAAATATAAGAGAAAGAGAGAACTTTAGGAAATTAATATAGCCACTACAGTGACCATCAAAACAAAAAAAATTGTAATCCGATATAAATCGTTATATTGAACAGCCCTAATTCAGTTGTTTACTTCCTTGATTTATTACCATTTTTAAAATTGCATTTGCGTTTGTCATATTGATTGAAAAGCTGCATCGTTTCCAGGTTTTATTTCTACAGTACTGAAGATCATTAAGACAACATTCATTCTTAACTTTATATCATAAGATGTTAACGGAATTTTTCCTTATTTTTCATGCAATTTAATATCATTGTATAAAGCCAACAAGTGACGGATATGATGTGGAACTAGAAATCGCAGTTTTCCTTTTTCAGTTTGGTCCAAGCCTAAATTTTCTACAGAACATGCAGTTACCCATGTATATTTTGTTGGATGTCCTTCTAATAGCGGAAAAAAATTGAAATATACTCCCTTGTTTTCTAGTCGAAGCCCCTCACATAGTCAGACAGACAGAGAGGACGGCGGGTTCATCCGTGTTGTTTTTGGCTATTGTTCTGTATTCACACATCTGTCTGTTTCAGAATAACTACTCACAGTATCAGGTCTCACATCTCAGAGTCATATAACAACAGCTCTGGCTATGGGAAACCAACATGCAGGCTGCTTATTTTAGCATCCCACTCCACCACACCTTTTAACATTTAGCATTTCAAAGGTAAGTCATCTTTTTTATGATAAGCTTATATTTATTAATGGTGCTACAGATAATTCTGCTGACTTTTAAAATAGTAGGCAGTGTTGATTTCATTATTGGCGTGACTAGTTACACGGCTAATTGAAGCGTCTTTTGTTGTTTGCCAAAAGTGAGGGGGACATTTTTCTGAACCTTAGTCAACAGAGCGCTCTGAATGGTTCTTTTTATGTCCGTGTGCTTGTCGCTGATGCCGTGCTCTGAACTGCCTGCCAGGCAGCTGGTGGACATTTGGCACATCTCGAGCAGACAGTGTCCAGAAGCCTGTGGGGCACCTGCTGTCCATCAGGGGGAGGTGAGGC